>NW_015151073.1:51091-75758 GCF_000732505.1 Cyprinodon variegatus | reverse complement strand
GTGACAGTAAATATAAATGTTGGACTTTATTAGGAATTTTTTAGATGCTCCTTTCAGTCATTTGATACAAAGTGTTTTTTTTGTAGTGACATAAAACAGAGCAAAAGAGTTACCAGAGCAGAGTGGTATTCTTAGGGCCTTTAACCTAAAAACATCAACATGGTTTTGCAGCACAGCATGTCAGGAGTTTCTGAATCAGGACAACATTTTTTCTTCAGCAGCATAGCAGCAACTCTCTAGTCAAACGCAGCAAAAATAAGGAATCCTTGATAATGACATTTATGACATATTAGGATTCTGCAGTAAACTGGATGAAACATTTCAGACAAACCATTAGGTTGTGGTAAAAGGCTTAAAATGGGTTTACCAGCACACAGAACAAAAGACAATCACAGCTAGTCTGCAGAGCCATGCATTTGAGCTAAAAACAAACAGTTTTTTATGCTAAGTCCTGCAACAATTGACACTGAATGAGAGAGCATTCAAGGCCGTAGAAACAATGACGCCCTGGAAGCTTAACATGTAGAAGCTTGTTGTTAATGCTGAGAAAAAAGATTAAAATTACTTTTTACTGTATATTTTGGGCAAAAATGAACAGTTATGTTACTGAATTGGAACCCTAAAGAGATGCAGACTAATTGAAGGTATATATTATATATAGGTGGAAGTTTAAATGTTAACACACTAGATCAACAGCTTTGTTTTTTTTTTTGGCTCAGCTCATTCTTCACCATGACAGATTAACACTGGCTTAATCCATCTATTCATCTTCTACTAAGTTTTAGCATTAGATCCAAAAGATTTAAAGAAATGTAAAAACTAGAGGCAGTGGATTACCCAGAACACAATTAGCACATGAACAGCCACTTTAAAGCATGCATTTGGTTTTATCCGAGTCAACTCCCTTTTATAAACAAAGCATGACTTTTCACATTGCAGATAGCCTTCAAGAAGAAGTCCATTAATGGATTATAATGTACAAATTCTGTATATCATCTTAGGTCTGACTTTAAAACATGAAAAAAAATTATATATTGTTTAGTAGGATAAGCTTGAAGGAGACTCTTTGACAGCAAGATTATTAGACACTGCACTCAGTCCCCGGCTGCTGAATAATACTGTTTTATTTGTCCCACCATTGCATTTCAGCACTTTAAAACTTTTTTTATATATCTAAGTGTATGAAAGTATCCCTTTCATCAATGATTAGAAGTATATTTCTTATGAATTATAGTTTAATCATCATAAGATGTCTTAAGCTTGAGGAAAAACAAAAACCTTCCAGAGACTAAAAATGTTAATTACAGTAAGTTTAATTAGCTCTAATCTGAAGTGAAATATTGTTTCTGAATAATTAAAATGTAGCTCGATGTGTTTCCTTTTGAAGAATCAAAACAGCTCCCTCGGCTGCTGCTCAGTTCATTCTAGGACAGAGACGACAACAACAATGCTGCAGCATGATGAGGTCGCCGTGGGAACAACTAAATGAGACCTTTGGGATGGAAACGATATGTGGATAAATTAAAAACAGGGGTTGTTAAAACAGGAAGGTATTTCTGCAAACTTTGTCTTTGAATATCCTTATGACTAAACACTCTAAGCCACAACATAAGCTTGTTTTTTACAGAAGGAGCAATTATTTATCACATGTAATCTCTATAGCACCAAAAGAAAATTACTACAATAGAATTTCTTTTTAGGAAGCTCATCAATAAAAAGGGAACAAGCAGTCGATTGAGAAATAACCATAAATACGTCTGCATTATAACACTATGCTATACTGTAACCTACTCCTTCATAGTTATAAAGCGCCTTTTCTAAACCATTCCTATACTTTTAATTAATACATTTTTTAATTGGCTGCTCAATTTTTTAACATGAAATATGCTCTTTTCTTTTTTCTCAATGAATCTAGAAAATCCTGCGAGTAAAATTTCATTAAGAAAACATAGACCAGTTTGCTACTGACGTCACGGAACAAAAATAGAGCAGAGTGGGTCATCTGTCTTATTCAGCCAAAATTATTACCTGACAAACAGGATGAACTTTGTCAATGCTGATAATATCAGCAACAGGTAATTAGTTTAGCTGCTCTTTTAAACAGATTTCTGTTTGTATCTGCATCTCTCATTTGATTTGTTCTAAACCACATTTACTATTGTTTTATTATTTGTTTACAAGGGTGTGTACATTTGTTCCCAGGTGGGGTGTGATTTGTACAACAGGACTAAATACTGAGCTAAGATTTACCAGAATGAGCATTGGAGACCCGTTTTGTTGATATAAACATTAGAGACCGTTTTAGAAGCAAGATAGATTAGCTTTCAGAATGGAAATTAATTTCCACTGATGAGTAATTAATTATACATATTAGGCTGTTATCGTCAGAAGTTATGCTCTCTTATATTACATGCATGTTATCAGCCATTAATGACAATGAAATTCAATATTTCACCTCTTATCTCTTCCAGCTGTCAAACCTTTTCTTCAAGAAAAAAAACCTCCTGCAGGACTTCATCTCATCCTTCACAGCTGATCCAACAGGATTGTTAAGAAATGGACACATGGTTCACCATTGCATTATTAGGTCTACCATTAATGCTGTAAATAAGAATAGCTTTCAATATCATTAAACGTCATGTCTAGAAAAAGCTCAGATTGAGGTATTAATTTTCCATCCATGTACAAAGCCCTATTCATTCTGCAACAGAATCAACCAATATAACTCACGTAGGAACAAGGAGACTTTGCCTTAAAAAATAAAATATAAAAAAGATATACAAATCAATTTAAAAATCTGCTAAAATACCCATGAACATTTTTTTGGTTTGACAGGTATGGTCAGCCTAAACAGGAGGTGCATATCTTCTATCCAATCATAACCTCAAGGTATACTCAAAGTAATATGATTTTTCCATCTACTACAGGATGGGGGCTAATATTAACTTTAGAGAATCTCAAAAAATGCTGCAATCAAATTGTAAATGAGTGAAACCCAATAATTAAAAATATGGGTTGTCAAAAATCCACTCAAGCTGTTCATAGCAACAGAAATATGTTTGGGATGCAATGTTTATATTGGAGCCTGTGCATATAATTGTGACTTAGTGTTAGCTAGAGGGAAAAAATATATATTTGCAATTCATATTTATGATGCCTAAGTGCATCATTAGCAGCTCAACAGTAAGGACATTTATAATCATAAGTGTATAGGAATCTGTAATCAGAATAGTTAATAGTTTGTCCGGTAATTTCATTTAAAGGTGTCATCTGTGTTTATGATTTAGGCATTAGTTGCCAGAAATGTAACTGATTTATGAAGATAATATGCATCTTACTGCAAATTTGTAAAACTTGTACACATTCAAACCCCGGAAAATATAAGATTAATTGGGGTGGCTTTTACATATCTTTATGATTTTGCAGGATTTAATTCAAGTTACTGAATTGGGCATAAACAGGCCCCAGATCAGTGCTTTATCACACCAGCATAACGACCACCATTAAAGCAACAGACGTCACAGTTCCAGAAATAAACTAAAATGTTTTTTTTACATTTTGTTCCAATCATAAATGATGCTTCTGCCTAAAAACTTATTAAAACCTTATCTGCTAAAATGAGAAAGCTCAACAGTCTAACAATTAGATAACATCCTTTATCAAACAACAGGTCTTCAGTAAAAAAAATATATATATAATTAAAATGCAGATTAATCCAATTTCCCTTCCTTTTTTGATATTTTTTCTCAATTCTACACCAAGACATTTATATACAAAACCTTTCTAAATTTTATATCTGGGATATGTATTCCCCCATAATCAGTTTGAACTGACCAACAGAATCTTCCAATTTCAGGGATGAATGTTATTTGACATTTTTACAATGTTTTAGAAAACCACCATGTAATAAATAGCATATAAATTTGAATTAGGTGATGATTTGTACTAAATAGTAATGGTTTAACTTTCACAGAAAACAAATCTTGAACCTCTTATGTTTTTGCGTAAAATAAGTTTAGGTTTTAAAATAAGTTTGTATTTGCTAGTAACCTTGTATGTAAAAGTATGCATGATGATTAGATAAACTGTGTTGCTCAGAGGGGGAAATTTGCATTGGACTTAACATTTTATACACAAAATAAAAAAAAGAACATTTAAATAAAATAGATGTGATATTGAAGTGTAACATTATTTTTTAACTGACTTATGTTTGCCTCTCATCTTTCTTTAGGATCATAAAAATTCGAGAGGATAGTGTGTCCCTCCAAATACTGATGTTGAAAACCGAATGGGTAAGTTAAGTATTCCACTTTAATTATATGTTACACCCTCTAGATATTCTCTGTGACATTAGTGTTAAAGTTGTAAAGGAAGAACATGCTCTGCACATATATTATCATATGCATGCCATTAAGTAGTCTCATATACCCTGTTGTTTTTGTTTTCTTCTAGCAGTTTTGTCAACATCCACCTGCAGCAGCATAACCGATGATGAAGGGTTAATTCCAATTACTGACATGTCATTTCGGACATGTCAGTCATGACTTTGGACTTGACACGTGACTTGAGGTGAAAGACTTGAGATTGACTTATGACTTTTCCTACCTCTGGTGTATGTATACTGCTAAAAATAAATAAAGGGAAAACTCAAATACCACATCATATATCTGAATGAATAAAATATTCTCATTGAATACTTTGTTCTGTTCAAAGTTGAAATTCCTGGCAAAAAACTAAAATTTCAGAAATTAAATCAAATTTTTTTAACCAATGGGGGTCTGGATTTGGAGTCACACACAACATTTAAGTGGAAAAAAACACACTACAGGCTGATCCAACTTTGATGTAATGTCCTTACAACAGGTCAAAATGAGACTCAGTATTGTGTGTGGCTTTCACATGCCTATATGACTTCCCTACAATGCCTGGGAATGCTCCTGATGAGGTGGTGGATGGTCTCCAGAGGGATCTCTTCCCAGATCTGGACTAAGGGTTCCACCAACTCCTGGACAGTTTGTGGTGCAACATGACGTTGGTGGGTGGATAGAGAAATTATGATCCAGATGTACTCAATCGGATTCAGGTCTGGGGAAAGGGCAGGCCAGTCGATAGATTCAATGCATTCATCTTGCATGAGCTGCTGTCAAACTGCAGCCACATGAGGTGTAGCATTGTCCTGTATTAGTAGGGACCCAGGGCTAACCACACCAGCATATGGTTTCACAAGAGGTCTGAGGATTTCATCTTGGTAACTAATGGCAATCATGCTAACTCAGGCGACCACATGGAGGGCTCTGCAGCCCTCAAAAGAAATGCCACCCCGTACCATTACTGACTTACTGCCAATCTGGTTATGCTGAAGGATGTTGCAGGCAAGATCACTCTCCACAGTGTCTCCAGCATCCACCAGAACTTTTGTAAGAAACCTAAACCTTAGGTCCATGGAATCAACACCTAAAACTAATTTCTAACATTTTGCTTATCCCCTCCCCTGAGGGCTAACCCTAATCCTAATATTTGTGACTGACTGGAATATATTCAAAGCTGCAGCAACATATGACAACAAAATAAATATAGATGAGTATGCCAGGACTGTGTCAACCTACATCAACAATTGCGTAGAGGATGTCAGCATCACAAAGAACATCACCTCCCGGCCCAACGAACAACCCTGGATGACTGGAGAGGTTCGGGAAATGCTAAAAACACGGAACTCTGCTTTCAGGTTGTGCTATAGAGAGGCACTGAGGACAGCGTGTGCCAACTTGAACCATGCCATCAGATCAGGGAAGCAGAACCACAGCCAGAATATCCAGGATCTCTTGCATTAGACCAGCAACACCAGGAAGATGTGGCAAGGCATACGGGCGTGATCACAAACTACAACTCACCCTTCCCCCCAGTAGATGCAGCAGATGCTGACTTAAAAGATGAACTAAACTTCTTTGGAAGGTTTGAGGCACTAAATAGAACTCCAGCAATGGAAGCTATTCCACATCAGGAAGAGGAGGCACTCAATCTTGACATAGCTGAAGTGAGGAAAACTCTGTGGAGAGACAACCCAAGAAAGTGTGCAGGCTGGCTGGTGACATAGACAATGACACAGACATTTTTAACACAACGTTGGACCAATCCATAGTGCCAGCATGTTAAAGTCTGCCACTATCATTCCTGTCCCAAAGAAGCCTCAGGTCACCTCACTCCTATCATGAAGAAGTGCTTCGAAAGGCTCATAAAAGAACGTCTCCAATCTCCCCCTAACATTCGACCCGTTCCAATTTGCCTACCGACGTAAAACCTCCACTGAGGACACCATCTCTTCCGCTCTTCATCTGAGCCTAGCACACCTGGAGAAAAACACCCACGTGCAAATGCAGTTCCTGGACAGTTCAGCTTTCAACACCATCATCCCACAGCATCTGATGGGCAAACTGGAACAGCTGGGCTTCAATACACCCCTTTGCAGCTGGCTGTTAGACTTCCTCACAAACAGACCTCAGTCAGTCCGGGTCGGGCATAACACCACTGATGTCATCACCCTAAGCACAGGCTCCCCTCAGGACTGCATCCTGAGCCCCCTGGTGTTCACTCTAATGACACACTGCTGCGTGTGTCATCCGAGTCACCAAAGCACCAAAGCGCATATAATTCCTGCGGAGGATAAGGAGAGCCCACCTGCCACCACCCATCCTCACGATCTTCTACAGAAGCACCATAGAGAGTGTTCTGACCAGCTGTCTCACTGTGTTGTGTGGAGGCTGCAGCGCCTCAGACTGGAAGAACGTGAGAAGGGTGGTAAAAACAGCAGAGAGGATCATCGTGGCTCCTCTTCCCTCCTTTAAAGACATTTCATCCCAGCACTGTGTTTCCCGGGCCCGTAACATCATCTATGACCCCTCACATCCCCATCATGGACTGTTCTACCTGCTGCCCTCTGGGAAGAGACTTCACAGTATTTAGTATTTAGTCCAACAGATTCCGAAACAATTTCTTCCCCACTGCCATCAGACAGCTGAAGTGTTGAGAAAACTCTAAATCATGTCACAGACACTGCGTCATGTAGATAACACCAAAAAAAATTCTACATATCTTTTGTTTACATATTCAATGCTCTGAACTTCTATATAAATGTGTTTTCACACCATGTCTTTTCTCCTAAACCATTTGATCACTGCTGCACCTCATGGAAATGTTTTGAAAGCTGTACACTCTGTATACAAATTGACTATAAAAGTTGTCAACTCCAAGTCTAAGTGATGGCCGATTGATTTCATATGACTTCATTATATTTCTTTGTGCACTTCAGGCATTAATTGTGACAATGAAACTGTCCATTATGTGTTGCCCTTTAAGATCGTTAAGCCTATTTCATGTTATCAAACAGATTCTATTTTTTTTTTTTATTCTGAATTTTACAGGAGAGGTAATGAGGCCTGTTTGTGGCTAGAAAAGTCAGGATTAGCTTATCCAAAGAGCAGAAGAATATTTGGTTAACAATTATTAAACAAGGCATTAATTCATTCGCTTCTAAAACAGGGAGATGTTAGTCTGGGCAGCTTTGTTTCCCTTATTAATTACAATTATTTTGTATGATTTTAAAAATTTGTATCTTGATCCGATACAGTTGTATGAGAAAACAAACTTAAATAAAATTAAATCTGAAATTAATGCAACGTTGTTCACAGCATTTTTCTTTTATAGAATAAAAAATCTGATCCAACCAGCAATCAAATGTGCAACAGAGCTGCTATAATTATGGGATATAAAAAGTTAGTATAAAATAATCTTAAACCTGATGCCTATAATTTTCAAGCAAAAAATTTACAAATTGATTAAATCAACAAACAGCACTCAGAGTGGAGGAGCATAAGTGCAGCAGAATGGGTTTGAATCAGAGCAGATTATCCAATGGCAAAATAATTAACTTTGGGGCGGGGGATGTTCAAGTCAGTTAAGGACAGGCCAGGCAATCCCACACCTATTTTGTTTTGCTGGAGTTATTCATCAGTCTGATGTAGCTTGTTGTTGTTGTCATCAAGTCCTATTAATACATGCTTCTCTCTGTTTATATCTTATGCTAGTAACACAAATCGTGCCATCTGGAGTGTCTACTGTGCTGCATTTGCATATGTTCAGGAATTATTACAGACATCCTCCTAAAAATTGCTCTAACGTGAGATGCAGTCTGTTATTCCGTGAAAATCCCACAGCTCTGAGACACTGAAACAACAAATGCTCGGTCATGCTGTTATACTGAGGTTATACACTACAAGCTTTGGTGATATATTTAGTGTCTCAGATCATCAATAGTAAACAAGAAGAAATGCAACTAGGTGAGGAGTGTCCAAACATAGATATGTTTAAGTATAACAACATCTTTGTCTGCTCGTGATTGAGCATCTCAGCTGGTCTCCTCACCGCTCATATACGGGTAATCCACTGCCCTGACTGTAATGGGAGGGACCACTAAGCATGTTTGGCCAGGATCCAACATCCCTTTTACACACGTTTCCCATTTCATTCCCAGCCACAAATGCCTCCCATCATCTAATCTCATCTCTCAGAGGGTGTGGCCAGACAAAAACTTACAATCTCCATAATGGAGGGAAACTACAGATGCTGACAGCTGACGCTCCCGTGTACAGATTTCCTTCACACCCCCCTACATTCATCCTATCAGTTCCACATAGAATGGCAAAGGCAGATGTTAGCATTTCCCTCCCGTTTCCACCAGTTTTCCTCACAGATCTCCTTTTCTACTTCCTCTTATCTGTAGAGCCTAATGCTGCACTCCCTCCCTCCCTCCTGCTCTTCTCCATCTCTCTGCAGTGCTACATCTCTCTCCACACCAAGTGTTCAGTCAGCTGGCAGAGAGGGGAAGAAGAGGGAGACACTCACTGAATAGTAAAGCTACCCAGCCTGGTCAGGCAGCTGATGCCTTGTGTTCACACTGAAAACAAGCAAATGTTGACAGATAGGCGAAGCTGCCTTCTTACCTTCTCTCTTCTCCGGTTCTCCACCTCCCTGCATGTGTTTGTGTCGCTTCAAACTGAAGCCACACGGTTTCCCTCGTTCCAATTCCTCCCTCTCCTTACTTCTTTCTCCTCCTCCTATCACTAACCTGCTGCTGAGTGGCTGCTGCCTCTTTCCCTTTTCCTCTCCATCTCTCAGACCCTCCCATCCCTCCTCCCTTTGCATGTCTGATGCTCTAACAAAACCAGTGGAAAAGGCCAGCATGTATAAACAATGGAGTGTTTTATCTACAGAAATGACAGACATATGCTTACAATCAGATGAAATGTCGATAATGATTTTTCCAGTGTTACAATTAAAATAAAGAGAGATCGAAAGAAGAAAAAAACATTTAGCTAAATACTGGATAAATCAAGGAAAAAACTGGAGGATTTTGAGTGGGTTGCCTTCAAATCTAAAAAAATATATTCATATAAGCAACTCAAAATAATCCTTCTTGTGAGATAGTAAATCAGAGTATACTTTTTTAGTTTTTCAACAGTTAAGATTTACAAATGTATTTCTGTTTGCTCAATGCAAGAAAAATGCTCTTCAATTGTTTCAAAAAAATGTTCAGTTTGCGAAATTTCACTTTGAAATTGATTAAAAGAAAATGAATATTGATATTAGACAAAAGAACACCATGTACAAATATCTTCTGTTGCTATGAAACTACTGCATCATCAGCATAATGATTTAACATTTGTAGTACTGGGCTACTTTGATCATGTACAGTGTGGCGAAAGAGACCTAAAAAACAAATAACACACCTTTTAAGAAATAGACAGAATGCACATGCCAACTAGTAGTTGGCATGTGCATTTCAGCCATCTGTATTTTATAGTAGTACTTGTTGTCGAAAAATGTGGATTTCTCTTCTATTTTATATTAATTTATCCTATTTACTCTGTATAAAACTTTTCACTCAGTTTGTTTCACCTTCAAGGCCACGCAATTCTCTGTGGGATGGTGTTTGTAGACCAGACATAGCTTCTTCCCATAACAAGCCAGATTCTTTCTCAAGGTTTATTCATAACATGTTACTGTTAAACAAAGTGTCTGTAATATATATTACATGTGTGTAATAATAACATACAACGATCAATACATTTCCTATGGCCTTTGGGTCTGACCCCTTATGGGGTATGGGTCCTCAGGAGTCGGGCTCTGGGGGTCTCGTTAGCCCTTCTCTGATTTGTTGTGGCCATCAATATGTCTGCCCTCCTTGTGTCCCAGTGATTGGGGTGCCTTTGAAATATCAGGGGCTTGTTTCATTTCTTTATTGATCCTGGGCCCGATAGGAAGAGTCTGGGGCCACCCACACCTGCTATTAATCCATATTCCTTATGACATAAACTCCATAAATTCCTTATAAACATTTATATATGCATGCCCATGCATACATACCACGGGAGTTTGGTTTGAAGTTTGTACAGATAGACAGTAATACTTAATACCACCATAGATAATAGTGCATAATCAGCATAGGGTTTTTTTTGCCTTTCACACGCATGGATATCTGAGGCATACTTGCTGCTCTACAAGATTTTTCTTCATGTCTACTTTGTTGTCTTATTTTTTTATGTTCTCTGTCTTCTGTTCCCTTCATCTCATACAGGTGTGGAAGCAGACTTAAAGGAGTCTCACCTTCGTCAGCATCACCTTCTCACCTTCGTTGTCTTCGTTTCCATTGTTTATGTTTTACTCAACAAATAATTTTCAATAAAGTTTCATATACCAAATGGAACCTTATGGCAACAGTCAATCGTCTCTGGGACAATTATTCCCTGAGCCATATTGGCAAAACAGACACACATAAAAAAAGAATGGATGCCAAACCTCTTACAGTTTAGTGTACCAATTTCATTTTTCAGAGGCTTCGACAACATTACCATCATCACAGATATCACATTGGTAGTTTACACCCTGCACAGATATTGGAATGCATTCTTAAATGCCAGCCAAATGCATTTACACAGGGACTGAACTTTCCATAAACCTAAATCTGACTCACTAACCACTTGAATTAATAATTTTCATTAATTTAAGATGAAGCTTTTCACATAGTTGTATCATATTAAACTGCACTTAAAATATTCACCATTGTTCATCCCAATTTCCCTTTTTACTCTGGGCACGAAGCAGCAAGCTTGCTTTGACTAGCAATGAATCATGGGATACCCTAGGCTACGAAGGATACACCAGACCTGACCTAACCGGACATGGACTTAACCACATAAAGAGTCTTAGCTATGACTGCCCTATGCTATGAGGTCATTGGTGATAAATCAGGCCTTTGGAGGACACTGCTGCTAGATTCAAACACACTTTACATGTCACAATAGAATGTGCTATTGTTAAACTCTTTGAGGTGAACTCTGCATACAAGTGAGATCATGCAAAGAACTGTCTCCATCCCTATTCAACCTACTTCATACATCTACCTCCGTTCTCGCTGCCCTCACTATACCGCACTATACTGATAACACTATGAGGACTGTTGATGCACTTCCGCCTTGGCTCAAGTGTCCTTACTATTTGCAATATCTTTTGCTGCTAACACAGACTGCCAGGTCATCATTTCATCCATCCATCAATTTTCTGTCTCGCCAATCCCTGCTGTGGTCGCGAGGGGGGCTGGTGCCTATCTCCAGCTGCCAATGGGTGAGAGTCGGGGTACAACCTGGAAAGGTTGCCAGTTGCAGGGCAATGCCAGGTCATCATTGCTTAGCATTAATTCCACGGTTTAAAAAGTACTTGAGACTTTTCTGTTGTTATGGCAGAAATAAACAATCTTAACTTTTGTCACTGCGAAATGCTAATAATTACATTTTTCCTTTTACTGAGCAGTTATACTTTTCTAGGCCCAAGTGCAAATTCTGTAGTTTAAGAGTTTCCATCAATTTTTGAATGTTTGAGTATTTTTGGTGTAGGCAAGAAAGCCCCAGCTTTCAGAAAACACACACACACACACACACACACACACACACACACACACCTTTACTCTAAATTTCTGAGACTGTTAATCTGAATGACTGTTCTTGACAGGATTGAGGCTTTGGTTGCATTAGCAAACATCCACCTACAGAGCCCCTGCTCCCTTTGTCTGGCTGGATGCAACTCTCACAGCATGACCCACCCTTCCAATGCACAGCCCTCTCCCCCCTCCCCACCATTATTCACATGGTAATTGCATATGTATCCACGCTGTTTTTGTGACCATTTCTTTTCCAGCTCAGGCTGCCATAAAACTCAAGGCATAAATATTTCAGAGGGTTCAAGGGAATGCCTGGGTCCTTTAGAACTCGATCCTAAAATGATCTACAAAGATCTGCAAAAAAAATGCAAAAAAAAGTGCAAGCGGCTAATTTGTACCTGGAATAATATGTATTTATGAGTTAGAAAGTCCTCCATGACACAGTAATGAAACTAGTACCACTAGTACCGAGAAAGCTTTGACAATCTCAAACATTTAGTATGGGGCATAGGTGTTATGAAAATAGCATCTTATTTTACACAGGCAGCATGCCCGTTTTTTAAAAAAAATATATAGAATGTGACTTTCTCAGTTCCTTTGCTTCAAAAGTTTTTGTCCAAACACTTGTAAATACATCTTAGACCTCTTTCGGGATTATTGCTTTGTTCTTTCAAAAAGGACAAAAATAAATACATAGGCTACTAAATTATTAAATGTTTCAAACCTTGCCTGTCATGGCTTATTTCTAGATTTAAAGGTTGATAATACTTAGCAATACATGAAAAACATGACAAGATAAAAGTAGAGCAGAATTTAACCGTTATATATTGTCGAGGTGAAGATAGTTCATAATGAATGCTAATCAATTTAGATGATTTTAAGACTCAATTTATCCCCTACAATCTCAGAAGAAAGCACATGAACAAAAGTTTTAGTATCCCTTGTTTAGTGAAAGAAAAACCCAGCATGGTAGCAGAAATAACTTTAATTAGACTAATTCTATGAAAATGAACAAATCACAGACGTTTCAACAGAACGGTTTTTAAAAATTAAGTCATCAATATGTCTGAATAAGAAATAAAAAATAAAAAATAAAAAAAACAGACATGTGAGTGAGTTAGCTAATTAGCATCACAGGTGTCTACAGTCTTATAATCGGTCAGTGGGCCAATATGTAAGACTACAGGTAGACACTGTGCTGTTTGGTGACATGGTGTTAAGGATTAAACTACAACTTGCAGAATTAGAGCTAGAAGTCCCACATGAGAGAACATTAGATTTCGGATGTGTTTTTACACAGCCAATCCCTCTGATATCACATGCGCCACAGCAGCTTGAAAATCCATAGAAAACAGCATTTTTCTCTCTCTTCCCCAGGAAGACCTGAACATCATGTTACCTGTGGTGCTATCTCCAGAACAAAAGTTACATTTTGCCAGCAAAAGGACTACACCCCTCTTTGACACAGCTCTGAGCTAAAAATCCAGCACAGCTTGCTGGTGATGCCCGTTGACAAAACGGATGAGGAGTATTTGTTAAATATCTGTCTGTCAATTGACAGAACAAAGACATTGTGAAGCTGCCCGAGACGGATAACATGAATGGTAACAAAAGAGGTCAGAAAAACTTCTAAAAACCAAGTCTAGGATTAGTTGCTAAATCCTAAAATTTTCTTAGTCTAAATACCAACTTCAAGGGCTGGTTCTTTTTTCATATCATCCTTCCTAAAAATCCAAACGTTATGAGTACAAAAGGATTGTAACATAATCAGTTTAAACTCAGAATACTATACTGAAGTAAAGAATCAATAATGCAATCGTTTCTATCTGATCTTTAAATGAAACCCTGACTTAAAAAGAGAGCTCTGATGTTCTATGTGAGAAGCTCTGTGCACAGATAACAGATTGCAATCTGATGTAAAAGGACATTAGAGATTACAAGGAGATTACTTCTCCTGAGAAAGATCCTATTTTCAGTGGGGGAAAAAAAGGAAAAAAACTTTGTTAAATGAGACCTACTTGTCTTGCTGTCAGATTTAAAGTTCATACATACAGATTTAGCAAAAATATAAAAGATACTCTTCCCCAACTACCCTAACTTAATCTTAATGTAAAATAATACATGTGGTGGTAGTGACTAAAAGACTATAAAGAAAAGTCTTTAGTAAAATTTAAATTAATTTAATTTAAAAAAGTGAGCAAAAAAAAAAAAAAAAAAAGACTTGAAGACTTTCAGTGTCTGTTTTTTTAATATTCAGTTTCTATTTCCTAAACTTATGAAATGCTAATTATTATGTACTGACTGGTTAAAAGGGGAGGATTAAAATTAAAAAATATGTTTAAAGGAATAATAAAATAATTAGATAAACTATAATAAACAATGTTCTGAATTGTGGCAGCTGTGACTCTGCAGTGCAGCTAAGGGGAAGCTGTCTACGCCCCAAACACAGGAGTGATTTAGAGACTAGGTCATTATGGATCTTTACCAAACTGATTTGGGTCATCTGCTCAAATCCTTTGGGGGGAAATGAATAAGATCAGACTGATGCTGACTTCAATGGAAGGAGCTGGGGGTCCAAGCTGTCTGCTGACCCAACAAATGGGTCATAAAGTGGGTCTCTGCATATTCAGCCTTCTCCAGAGGGGCCAAATGGACAGAGCTGCCATCAGATAATAGAGTTTATGCCAGAGACTAAGAGCCATTATTCTGAGCTTTTTCCAGATGCATTATAACCCAGGATAAAGGATGCAAAGTATTTTCTTACTGAAACTGGGACAGCAGCAGAGAAAAAAAAAAGTTTTAGTTAGATAAACATGCATCATTACATTTCAGTTTCTGTTGGGTAGAAACACTTAGAAGGGACAAATATGGTCAATATTTTTTCTGAGTTACACTTACAATTCTGAAAGGTTAATTTCAATCAGAATGGTCAGACTGCAGCAATATCACCCCTAATACTGCCTCCATCGTCCAACAATACGGAGGCCATCATGGTATAAAAGGTTTATAAAAGGCTTACGCAACATCATTCCCTTTAACTATTTTGTTGAAATTAATGTGTTTTAGATCGCGGTATCAAGCTTTTAAAAAAAATCCATTTTAAATTAGCTCTAGAAAGACCGTTTGGTATCCTAACTGCAACACAAACACAGACCAGCTACCGCTTCTATCATACACAGCTCACTCCGTCTGCACGTTTCTCTGGTCCTCAGCGGCCCCCAGATTCTAGAGCCTAGCCTTGGCCTGCTTTTGTCTCTTGCTGCTCTTTCTCCCTGGCAGGCTCCTCCGATGTCATGCCGTTCTCCTCGCAGTAATCCACAGCAACTCTACTCTGCCTTCAGACCCCTCTCTGCCTGGCCGATAAATCCGATCTTCCCCCGTTCTGCTTTTTAGATTTAGACTTGGACAATTTTTATTGTCATTTTGTAGACAATGTGTGTACAAAATTAAATGTTCATTTTGTACAGCTTTCAAGACATTTCCTTATCTCAAAGTGCAGCAGTGATCAAATGTAAACAGTGTGGGACAAACTCACAAGTAACGATTATTTTGCAACTCCATTAATCTGTCAATTATTTTTTCAATTATTTGATTAATAAGCGGATAGCCAAAGGTTCCTTAAAGAAACTCTAAACAAAATTAAATCAGGTGAAATTAAAACGTTTCCCCTTGAGGAGCTCTGGATAGAGCATATTTACAGAAGAAAAAGTTATTTTTATCTTAAATGCAAAATGTTCATATATGTGGGTCGCTCTGTCAGGTAAAGGCACATTTTAGAGCCTCTACACTCCAGCTAACAACAATCAGGTTCTGAATTAGTTGATGATTATTTCAACAATCGATTCATTACAATTACTTGATTATTTGTTTCAGCCCTACTAGGAACCAATACTTTTTTTTTTTTTACTTTTCATTGGTATTTCCTATTCAGCTACACAAGCATTCTCTTTGAGCCCCTCAAAATTGTACTATAAACGACAGTATACCAGATTCTCATGTACACCTTAGTAATTTATTGATATGCCGCTTAAGGTCTTCCTTTTTGCTGCTATAGAAATGGCCACCCTACTACAGTCACTAGTTTGTCAGCTCTGCGCTACTGTAGCTCAAGAAATGTCTGTCTTCAAAAATACAAATGCCTCCTAAGTAATTATAAATAGCAATTTCTAAGGCAAGGAAACGTAAAGATTGAGACTTTCATTTTATAGGTGATAATAAATTAAAAGGATATACATTTTTATATACCATTTATGTCAGTAAATCCCTGTAATTTTTACACACTGTACCTTTAAGTTAAGTGAGCTGCAAAAATGTGATTTGAACTTCAGACAGGTTTGCTCTGATCAGTTTCGTTTGCTTCGGGTATCCGGGTAAACCTCTGCTTGTGAGGTTGCAGAGAGCAAACCTGATGAGACATTGATTTTGCTTATATTGTCTTTTGATGACACTACAGTTTTCTTTAGAGTTGGGGCCAAATTAAATTAAATTAAAAGATGAAAAACATTTTAGTAAGTACTAAAAAAAAGAAAAATTTTTTTTTTTCTAAGTCATTAATAATAGCCGTTGGTGAAAATGCAGGAGAGAAAAAAACACTGTAGCTGAGCAAACACTTCTGAGAGGAGACAGATTAACGGGAAGGGAGGTATCAGCTCTCTGATATTAACTGCTATCATATTTACAGCTCTATCCCTCAGCAAATCGCTGCCATTTGTCTGGAAATAGGAGGCCTAATGTTCTTTAATATCCACTCGGCGCCACAACTTTCTCACTGCTCACTCAGCCTCCCAGGTTTGTCAATATCACTGCCCGTCTGGCTTTGCCTACATTCTCTCACGGCACTCGCCTCAGACTTCATCTGGTGGAATTGAGAAAGGGGAGATGGTAGGACAAATAATCTAGTTCTACAACTGCTTTTAGAGTGGAGGGAGCAAAAATAATATATATATGTATATATATATATATATACATATATATATTAAAAAAACTGCTCTCACCCACCCCTTGTGCTCCTTGGTGGATGGGTTCTTCATCTCAAGCTCGGTCCTCTCCCAGAAGTTCTGGGAGCTTGAGGGTTCTTCTCAGTGTCTTAGCTGTCCCTATAACTGTACTTGGGGTAACTGTTGGATCCACTTTTCCACCGTGGGGGTTCCTGTCCCGAGTGCTCCAATGACCATGGACACTACAGTTGCCTTCACATTCTAGGCTCTTTCTAGTTCTTGCAAGAGCCTTTGGTATTTCTCCAGTTTATTGTTCTTTTTTTCCTGGTGTTTCCGTCATTTAGGATGGCCACATCGATCACTGCGACTGACCTCTACTGCTTAACAAAATGTCTGGTTGGCTGGACATAGACATGGCTGAGCAAACTTGGCTACTACAGTCTGGCAATTTTACAGAAAGAACTCCATTTCACCTGCATCTCCGCCATGCTTTTGTGTTTTCGTCTGAGAGGTAAAAGAAGAAGAAGAATCCTTGTTTGTGCATGCGCACCGAGCAATTTGCCCACGATTGCTGAATGAATTTCAAACATGTTTGATTTTCTCCCGACCTTAAGATTCCTGATCGGGAGGTGGTTGTGAGAGGCACATCGCCCCTCGTTACCCCCCCCGTGCACTAGACATCGCACGATCACGCTGAAAGTCAGCCCGATCGAAAATTTCTCGCACAAATGGAAAATCGCCCCGAAAAGGGCAAAAAAAAATTGTATGATGTATGCCCAGCTTAACAACATTCAGGTGAGTAAAGAAATCAGCAGGAAGGAAGCAATTGTTGGTGTTCATCGTTCTGCGAAGACCTATTAAGCTGAGTGGTCTATTGTTGTTCCTTACAAATGATTATTCAAACATCAAAAAATACAGTTTCTTACCTAAAAATGAGTGTACAACCCACTTTAAAAGAAAGTGCAAAAAAAGGCACAATTCCTTCTTATTAGCAGCAAGGTTCAGTTATATAGTTTTTTCAATTGTATGAAAAAAAACAGCTTGCTTTGAAAGTTTGCCAACATAAAGCCTCCACTTCAAAAAGAACAAGACAATCTGCACAGAAAAGTATGAATATCACCAAAAAGGTATCCACAATTCAAACCTGCAATCATAGTTAAAAGTCATTTCACACCATCTCTAAAGCACGGTGTTGGAAGGGTACTGATCGGGACCTGCCACATGACATCATTCATTAAACACTTAACTCTTCTGTATACCAAATTACTTTATAGTCATAAGAAAGGCCATCAATATTGGCACTATAGCTTGACTAGCAACTAAACATTGTTCCCAAACACAACACAAGCAATCACAACAAAGGGTTTTAAACAAGCAAACTGGATTAAAAGAATAGTTCACTTAGGCATACAGGGAGAAGTTTAAATATCACAAAGAAGGCATTCTGATTATTCCATTTAAAACCAGCCCTTTCAAAGCAGATTACTTGATAAATCGAGCTTTTGTTTCCCCTCCCATATACAGATTAGGTTTTCAGAATGTCATCACCTGGCTGAGATACAGAGTTGAATAAGGAAGTGGTTCAATGGTGACGTGCTGAAAGATGATGGTTTATGGCTGAAAGATGCGCAGCTGCTAGGAAATGTTTTATAATGCTATATACTTCGGCTGCTGCTGCAGAGCTGCATTAGACAAAGTGAATTACAGCCCTAGTGTTACTCGACAAAGAAGAGGAGGAGGGAAGGAATGGATGTGCTTATTCTCAGCGGTGGAAACAGGAGCAGGTGGCTTCAGCTTTCTCCCTAGGCTTTTTGGTAGAGATTTATTAGATTGGTTGGTTGGCAATAACACTGTGGAAACTCAAGCATTGGGAAACCATCTTCTGGACCATATGCTGGGGTTGGTCAAGTGCGCAATAAAACAGAAGTTGGTATCACAAACACCCAAATCAATTAAACCGTCCTCAACCCTGACCCCAACCCAGACCACAAAGAACTCCACCCTCTCTCTACTGAGCCCAGTTTTTGCAACACTTGATTTTCACTGACAATATGAAAGAACTGTTTATGACTGGAGTCCAAATGACCTTGACATCCTCCTCATACAACACCTCCATGGACAAGGCCCGGCTCCTAGACTAGCATTTTCCTATGACACCGAAAAACCTTCTACAGATAACATAGTTAATATTTGCCACCAAGTCATAAATAGTGCATTTTTGAACATTAGGTCTGTCAGGAAAAAATGTTTTCATCATTGACTTTATTGACTGATCATAATCTTCATGCTATGTTTTTAACTGAAACATGTTTAAATTAATTTAATGGAGGCACCCATTCTTATAGAACCGATGTCTCTGAACTATACACAGCAAACAAAATTTGGGGGTGTGTCCACCTTGTTAAAAGATTCAGTAAAGTGTAAAAAGGTATTTCTTAATAAATTTGACTCTTGGCTTTTATTTGGGTCTCTGCGTTAAGGGTCCTGTCTGAACTACGTTATTGAATACCTAAAGCCCACCAACATTTCAAAAAAAAAAAAAAAAAAAAAAAAGGAAGTGATACCAACGTCATTGATTCAGTTGCTCCAGATAAAGTAAAGGTTGTTTCTGGAAGTAAAACTTCTCTTTGGAGACGTGCTCCACCAGTCAAACAGGAAAAAAGAGTGTGTTGAAAAGCTGAAGGAAAACTGCAAAAGTCTAGACTCTAGGTTTACTATAACATCTATAATGAGAGACTTTGCAGATATAATTTACAACTGATAAAGGAAAGAGGATCTATCTACTTTGAGATTAATAAAAGTATTAACCAATATTAATGTCTTAAACCACTATTGAAAAAGAGCCTGTTGGACAAACTGCTACTGCAGAACTACAGGCCCATCTCAATCCTCCCTTTCATCACCAAGATTAATGAAAAAGCCATTTCTAAACACCTACAGTAAATACCTTCCAAACAATGACCAGCTCCTTCAACCTCTTCCAGTCAGGTTACTTTGTACTCTACTGTACAGAAACTGTCCTTGTCAAGGTGTTTAATGACATCCGTATAAATGCAGACTATAGAAGAATCAAAGTGCCAGTATTACTGGACCTCGGTGCAGCATTTGGCACTTATGATCTATTGATTTTATTACAGTGTATGGAAAACATTATCTGGTACAGCACTGAATTGGTTTCAATCCTATTTGAAGGACAAGGCCTTTTTTGTTTCAGTAGGTAACTTTACATCAGAGACCACAAAAATCACATGTGGCCTCCCCCGAGGGGGCATCTTTTATTCAAAGTCTACATGCTCCACCTAAATCAGATTTTAATAGACAATAACACAATTTAACATAACTAAACAATGTTACAAGGTGACTAAACCAATTTAAGTGCTGGGTAAATTCATAGAAGAAATCAACACATGGATCATCCAAAATGTTCTGCAGCTGAATCATGACAAAACTCAAGTTAATAGTTTTGGGACAAAAAGAAGAGTGTTCAAAATTAGCACTTCAGTTAATAAAGCTAGAAACCATCAATCAGGCTCAAAATCTGGGCATAGTGTTGAACTCAGACCTGAGCTCTGGAGGCACAATAAGACAACAAAATTTGCCTTCCTTTGCTGGAATAACATGAAGGCTCAATAACTAATGTCTCGACAGGGTCTTTGTATTTGTTCATATTTAGCAAAATTGATTATGGTTTCTTTGTCTTTACAGGTCTGCCTAAAATGTCTCTCAGACAGCTGCAGCTGATCCAGAAAGATGCTGCCCACATCCTCAGCAAAACAAAAAAGTGCATCACATCACCCCAATGCAAAAAACCTTACACTGGCTCCTAATTTCTCAGAGAATATGTGACAGCCTGAGTACTCTCTGAATATTGTTCATACCCAAACTTACTGCTATGACTCCAATGCCTTTTTAAGTTATGTCCAACAACTGTGGAGAGAGCCAAGTGTTTCCATTTGGAACGCCCCTCTGATAGTTTGGCGGTACACACTAGTGGAGTGAGGCGGCTGACAGCTCATCAGCACTTCAGCAGAACATTTCTATGCATCCAGGTGGATCTGCTGTGTGTTACTAGCCCTGCTACTGTGAGTCCTAATCCTGTTGCCGTTTTGCCTCTGAAGTTTTTCGGTCAGGGCTAAAACTTTGTGTGCCTCCAAGCAGAGGTTTGACGTGCCGCTGTGCATTTTGTTTGGGTTCCTTTGTGTAGATTGGTGGAAAAACGCAGACTGGAGTTTTTTTGTCCTATTTATTTTAATTTTTTTCTTGCTCAAGCTGCATGGATTGAACTCATCAGCAATATAACCTGAACTGGATTTATTTGTTAGTCCCTTCTTTTTTTTTACTGGGACATGATTTACTGTTAAAGATTTGAAATTCTATCATTGTATAATCATTAATATTTTTCTTTCATGTTTTAATACACTGAAGTTTTATGTTCTACATTAATAAATAGGGTGATGAGCACTATTATGTGTTTAGATGCTTTGTGTGGTTTATGCACTCCAAGCTAAATATATACAAACAAATGGAACTCGTATATGTCAGAAGAGAGACTTGACTGGCACCCCGGTCTTTAATTATAGAAAACCATCACAAGTAATTCAATTCAATTCAATTAGACTTGTATATTTCTGTTATTCTATAAATCATTGAATGGTCTAGCTCCAAAATACATTACAGACATGCTTTCAGCGCATCTACAACCCAGACCTCTCAGCTCTTATGGTTCGTCTCTAATTCATGTGTAATTGTGGCCTAGTCAAAGTCCAGATCTAGCTCTGGTTCAGTATCTGTGACTAGAGGTAAAGGCATTATTGTTGCTGTATTCAAAAAAACTAGAAGAGAAAAACCCTTAAAGACTTACAGCTGTAATTGAAGACAAGGGAAGTTCTTTGAAATATTGACTCAGGAGAACCGAATATCAATGCACTAAATATTTTCATACACAATTTTCAACACATTTTGAAATAAATCTTTCACAATTTTTAGCACTGAAATTGTTTATCTGAAGTACTAATCATCTAAAACCCTGCAGAATTATTTTCATAAATTCTCTTTTCCAGCATCTTCTTTCTCAGAGTAGAGGAAATAACTTAATTGGAAACAATTTCAATGTATTTCTCCACCCACTGCCCCCTTTTAGAACTCCAAAGGCAAACATATAGGGGGAGACAAAGTTCATAAGTGATTTTAAATAACATACATATAGATTATGTACCATTTATGTCAGTAAATCCCTGTAGTTATTACCCAGTCTACCTTTAATAACAAAGGTATTGTTTTTGTATGAGCGTGTGACCACAGCTGTGATTTGTCGAGCATCTACATCTGCCTTGAAGTGGGGAAGGTTCCTTGAGTTGATAGTTCGGCATATTTGGTTCACTGGCTCAATGCTTATCAGGTTTTGCTCCCATTCCAACAGCTCCTGCAGGTCAAATGACTGGGAAGTGCGTACTTCGCTAAGTGGTCTATCGATCAGTCAGCTGAGCCTGTGAACTGATGGACTGTGCTGCAGCAGACGGGACCGGCGCTTGGCAGGAGGGTAATGGCTTTTAATACAATGCATTCCTTCACAGATGAGAACTGCGACCTGGTTGAAGGAAAGAGCCTCATTAGAGTTGGGATTTTGTGTCAATGCAAGCACAAGTCCCAACTGTGGAGGGCTGTATGGTATGGCTCAAACCCAGAAATTAATAGGGAAGTCGTTTGAATTAAGATTTCATTCTGATGGAGATTTTCCCAAACTCCAAAGTAACCTACAATGGAAGACCATTTACAGAGAATATTCTGTGACCAAGTACAGTTTGGCCATCTCCATATGAAGCTTTCTTCAGTTTCTACGTCTGCATCTCGTTGTCTCCCAACTGATCCTCCCCGTTTTCAATTTTACTTATTTTTGCCATTTCTTATTTGAATGATGTCATAATCCCTGTTGTTTTCTTGCATGAACATACTGGGATACAACACAAGTAAACAGTTCCTTTAGCAATAACTTTGTGGTTTATCCTGCCTTGGAGTTGCATCAATGACTGCCGTTGGAATGGATCAATTATTAATTCATATTTCTTTGTGATTATGTAGGCCATAACAACAGCATATATTAGGAATCGTTTATTTTTGATATCTGTTGATATCTGTATGCCGTAATTAACTTTAATAAATAAATAGTGATCATATAATACACTGTTTTTAAATATGGTTTTACTTTCTTAATTCTAAACGCTTTCCACTAATATTATTATATTAACATTTCAGATATAATAAACCTGACAAAGTTACCTCAAAGAAAACAAATTTTTCCAAAACATTCACAATTCTAGACTCATTAGGTTACAATTTTGATTATATTACAGAAAAACTCATTTGAGAATTAACATAACATTTTTAATCGATGTAAATCATAAAATATATATCAAGAGGAGTGTTGGCCTAGTGGGTTAGAGAGCGGTGAGCTTGTGCTCTGAGAAGGTTGCAAGCACCCGATTCAATCCCCACGTCCTCCACTCTGGGTTCCTGACCAAGACCCTTAAACCCCGATTGCTCCCAGGGCGCCGCACAATGGCAGCCCACTGCTCCCCACAGGGATGGGTTTAATGCAGAGCTAAATTTCTTGAATGTGAGATCAATAAGGTTCAATTCTTATTATTATTTATTAACTAGTGATGTTAGGAGATGAGCCGAGATATACATCTGGGTCATCCTCGATTTTAGTTTGTCAAAAAATACCTAAATTACATATTTCCATTCTTAAAAATAGTAAGTGTACTATATATGTTAAAGGTTAATAATATATTTCCTTAGAAAAATAAATGTTGTAAAATCCTTTTCCGGGAGCTAACTTCGGCTTTGGGTTTAAACATAAATCTAGTCCTTTTGAGTTTTCCGTTTTCCTTTCATGTTAACATTATGGTATATAATTGCATAATGTAAGGAAATAAACAATTAAAATGCAGATTAAACAATATGATCAGAAATTGACCAAGCCACTGGTTTCAGTTTTATTATTCCTATATTGTATTTTTGCTTTCTACAGTGCGGTTTATTGTTGAAAGTGGCGTTTGATGTGACTTTGCCTTTCAATCCAATGGTTATTGGTTCAAGACCCAGCCTTGGCTTTTGAAGTTGTATTACTACTTAACCAGTATCATGGCCAAAGTGATACATTTTTATTGGTTTGCCCTTTTACCAATATACAGTAGGTAAAAACACTGCCAGATTAGATTGGATGGACACATAACTTCCAACCAAAATAAAACCAAAAATTTAGGAAAAACTGTTATTTTTACATAATAATGACACCTTTCATGTTGCTCATGACCGGCCAAGTTGTACTAATTGCCACCATAATGACAGAAAAACAGTGAACCTTAAACTATTGTTCTCTTCTAAGAAATTTTACGCACATAAACCATGAGAAAATATTTATCATGCACACCAATTATAACAATAAAAAAAAAGAATTGCAAAAAAAAAAAAAAATCACAGATTATATTACTAACTATAGTTCTGCACTCCGCCAGTAGGTGGTGACATTTTCACATGAAGCATCCTAAAATGTGTGGATCGTTGAAACAATTTGCCCAAACGGTTCAAAGCCTCATGAAGCTTCATCTCACCATCATTAATATCAACATTCATTTATAGAACAATATATACCAAGGTACATAGGAAAAGATGGGGGTGTTACTCACCTTTGTTGTTGGAGGTGATGTTGATGCAAGCAGACAAACTCCCTTTCAGGTAT
>NW_015151073.1:0-50605 GCF_000732505.1 Cyprinodon variegatus | reverse complement strand
CTTATCTGAATTATCTAGTTATATTTGAAATATCTTAAATGTATCGAATCATACGAATACAGGACTGAAATATTGATGGGTTTGCCCACCGATGTTCATCAATCCTAACATAAATCCCCTTGTTGCCATGTTAATAATTATTTCATTATTATCAGCCATTTTATTTTTTTGTTCCTTATCAATAATGCCTTGTACTTCCATTTTTGAAATCTGCCACTATTATGCCTTCCACAGATTTGTAATGTTGCTATTGCCTTACTTGTTTGTACTTACTTTGTTTAAATAAAGTAAAAAATAAAAATTGGAGCAAACAGGATTAAATTAAGTTTTACTAATTTGATTTTTTTCCCCAAATATGTCAGCAAATTTTATTTGGAATGTAATAGAAACAATGCGCTGGGAAGCACAGTGGGGTTCATATTGGCAAAGACACCATAATGTGTTGTTGTTTTATTTGGCATGATACAGAAATGATGACCCATTTTATGTTTAAATTAATTTATTTCAACAATCAGCCCTCACACAAACACACACTCCCAACCAAATAAATCTCATTATTTTTACAAAACAAAAAAGTTTATATACAAAACGTAGCTATTTTATTCACAAAAAGGTAAATATATTAGTATAGATCCCCCCCCACTCCAAAAAAAAATAAAGAGTTATACAAGTGGCAATTGGCACCTCCAAAAGACAGGCTTTATCACCAGCGTTGCATAATATTTCCTATTTGTAAAACTGACGACTAATTCAGGCACATTCTGTAATCCTCCACACTAGACTGCTACATTTTTTAAAAACAATCCAAGCCAGGGATCCAGCCCCTTTGATCTTTTAAAGGTTGTTTTCTAAGAACTGGTCATTCCATTCTAAAAACCATGATTCAATTCACCTTTGATTGAAAGGTAGAGGTAAACGTCTCACACACACAAACACATTTCAGTGCAATCAGCGAAGGAAGCATAATTATAAAAATATACTACATGATGATTTCTTAAGACAAAATGAACTGCATTAATAAAAAGCAACATTGACACCTACTGGCTGTGCTTCTTAAAAGCAGACAAGATTCACACATTTACTTAAGAAAATAACAGGAAAAAAACATCTCCACTTTAATCCCTTTGGTTACAGTTTTTGTTGGGGTTTTTTTCAGCATATTGATGATTCTTCATTAATTAAAGCAGGTTCGTCACATGAATTGTCTTCATGAATAGCCTGATCCCGCTGTGAAAGTGTACCAGTTGTCCCAGAGAATTTGATCATTTCTTTGAGGAGTTTGTTGTCTCAGTTTTTCTTCTCATCACCAGGGAGGAAGTAGGGGTTCTCGTGCCCTTCGACCAGATAGGAGTAACGGGACGTGTTTTTACCTTTGAAGGTCTTCATCTCCTCTGGGTTCAGCTCATACGATCCTGACTGGAATGCCAGCAGAAGTGTGGAGTGTTATTGTTTTTTATACAGCGATGATTTAACATGCTTATACCCAAACACCCAAGTAAACCTAGTACACATACACCGATAACCCTACTGATTTAAGGGTATTGATGGAGCTAAATTCACTACAATCAGCATGGAGAACAAAGAAAATAGTCGATAACATTTCCCAAACAACCAGAAACATCACCACCATTATGCATGCAAACATGCTGTCTAAATTATCTGCAGGGGGCATCAAGGGAAAAAGGTCTAAAAGCAAAGCTATACCTTACCTTTTTCCATCCTTTCTGCTTCAGGTGACACCCCTAAAGCAACACACTGTGAGTCAGGCAAAGCAGGGAGCAGGGGTAGGAACTAATGCTAATAGGACTGTATTTACATTCTGGATGAGTGGATTAAATACAATGCTGTGCAAAGGTTAAAAATTATCACTTGTGTTTAATACTCAGAGTGAAATATAGGTTGTTGATTTCAACGTTAAAAAAACCCAACTGAGGTTGTGTTTTTTTTTTTTTTGTTAAAAAGCGGGTGATAGGGAGACACATTAACTAAATGTGGTATAATTTAACCATTTATCTGGATGTTTTTCAATTACAAATAATCAGATTGGCGTTTTTGGTGAAGGTTAGTATGTGACGGCAGTGAAGCTGAAGCAGCTAAAGCCTTGTTAAAAAAAAAGAAGCAGCAAGAGACAGAAGCAAGTGTTTGAACTTACAAGGCCATTGCTTTGTCGCTTTTTGTCCACCAGCATGTTGGTGCTGCCCCCTTCTGTCATCTCTATGGAAGCGGCTGAGTCCCAGTTGGAGTTTGCACGTGGGATGGGGGTGATGCTAATGGGCCATGATTTGTTTAAGTCCTCAGAGTATGGACTGGTGTGGTGGTCAGGTTTGTTTCTTGAACATCTTCTCCTGATATATAAGGAAGAGCAAAGAATTAAAAACATAAAAATGAAAAAAAAAAATGTTGTTGTGCTTTCATTTTAGTTAAGCAAATGTTTTTACTGTAAATTGTTTGCTTCCAAGATAGTTTCTCAAAGTTAGATTTCTTTTCTTTATTATTTAAAATACCCAATTGGTTTTCTAAAGGTCTTTGAAACTCTTTTTTTTTTTATGTAAATTGACCGCTTTTCCTTTTGTGTAAATTGACTGACCATTTTGGAGATTATGAGTTTAGAAGAAAACAAACACAACATTCACTAAGTTTCCTAAATAGCAAAAAATCATGTGACTTAATTTATCGTTCTGGCTGATCATCACATCTCTGTAATTTCCAATGCCTTTTGCACCTGGTAGATTCACAGCACCTCTTCTCCTTTTCCTACAATCATCAACAATGTGTTAAAGAAACAGCAAAACCTTGCTGGATAGAAATTTTGTCACATGGATAAACAAAGCCATAAGATATTATTTTAAATCGTTTGCCACACATGTGATATTTATCTTGTTTAATTAATCTAAGAAGCAAAACAAGAGCTGCCATAATGTCACTGTATTAGTGCGAAAACACTTTAACTGATACTATAAGGTAACAGTATCCAGTCTTAAGTTCTGGGAGTCTCTCATATATCCACCAAATCTGCCTTCCAAATGTTTCTATAAGCTGTGAGGGCATTTCTTGTCACTAGACCACTCAAAGATGTAAATTTTCCTTTCTTTAACTTGATGTTTACTGTATATGTTCTTTTTTTTTATGTATGGAGTTTTGGTTAAAAAAGAACTGCAGTTTAAAACTGCTCATAATTGACTCTGCCTTGACAAAAATTGATCTACATGATGTAACTCATGTCATGATGCTCCATATGTCTTATAAGCCATAAATGTGTTATATTTCTACAGTAAAGTGAACACTCTGCCTGGTCAAACACCATTGAAAACCTTGTTGCTGCAGCAGGATTATTTCCAGCAAGTCTGACATGAACACTTACTGGTGAAAATAACTTAGTTCAATCAACACAACTGTTACTGTTATATACTTGCTCAGTGAGTGGGATTTCTTGGCCGGCTTTCCTGTGACCTTATTTCTATACGCAAACTTGCAGATATTGTTTATAACTAAGAACCAAGCCATAGATTAATAGCAACCATGGATTTCTTTTTTGACCTTTTATTTTTTTTTTACCAACATAGATTATTACTGCAGAGATTAAACTGATTTGACAGGCAATGTTTAGGACAGGGAAGATCTTAAGAATTATTACTAATTAGCCTAAATACAGTAAAGGCTAATAAGCCAAGCAATTAAAACACAGCTTATATCTTTAGACAGGGTCTCAAAGTCATGTCTGATTTTCTTACCAGCAACAGTAAACCAGCGAAGCTAGAAGAAGGATGAGGAGAAGTCCTCCTAACACACAGGAGACGATCACCACTGCCAGTAATGATGCTGCAAAGACAGGAGAAATATTTAAAGAGATTTCCACAGCAGGATAAAAATTCAGCTGCATTGTTTCTCTGCTGCTAACATGATGGAAGACTCACAGTCATTGCAGTTGAAACCAGCATACCCAAATGGACATCTGAAAGAAAACAACTAAATTTACACTGGCACATTTTGCATTTACCAATGACTCCACTAGAGGGAGCTAGTACATAAAGCCCTGTGTGAAATATGTATACTCACGTTTGGCATTTGTCCCCCACTGCCTGCTGCCCACTTGGACAAGCTGCAAAAAAAAAAGACACAACAACTCAGTGACAATATCTTTTACTAGAGAGCAAACAAAGCTACAGTTTCAGGCTCTGGAGGCAACACAAGGGCTATTACTAGCAAACACACAAAAGGATATTATGTATTTCTTGGGAAAGAATCTGTTAGCAGAATTTGTTTGAAACGCATTCAATCATGGATTTCCAACAGCTGATCTCATTGGTCACATCCCTGCACGATCTAAGGCAAAGTGGTGATTCCTCCTCATGTTACCAGGGTAACGTCCAGTTAAAAAGAAATAGATTAGAGAGATAAATGAAGATTGGGTCAAGGGTCTGCACAGAGAAAAGGCTACAGCTCTTGACCTTGCCTGTGAGTTTTACTCCCTGTTGTTTCTTTCCCTCCTTCCCACAGAAGTGTTTCAGTGGGGATAAGGAAGGTTTGTTACTAGTCTCTAGACTGTCGATCAGCTAACATTTAACTTTGTCCACTTTAACAGTCTTTACAATTGAATGTATACTGTGTCTGTTCCTCTAAATTACCATCAATTGTTGGATAAATTAAGAGCAGAATAATGTCAACCAAATAATGTGTTCACAAAAGCTGGTCAATAGAGGTGATACTTTGATAATGATATCAATGTGGCTTTTGTTGATGAATAGCCAGAAGAACGCCGTTACAGAGAAGCTAGGAGAACTTCATGGTTATTGTGGTTCAGTGACGGACATAATGGACCAGTGGAAGATGTCCTGGTTAGATGAGATAAACTTCAAAGTTCTTGGCTGGCATGCAAAAACTGTATGTTTGACCCAAAACGACTGCAAAAAGTTCAGTTAAATATTATCTGCATGGTGAAACATGGTGGCAGCACCATGGTGTTGGGCTTTCCTGCAACAGGCACAACTAAACTGGTTAATTGTGGAGGACAAATACATGGTATGCTGTTAGAAGCTAAAAAAGTGTATGGAAACAAGACAATGTAAAAGCCATAAAAAGTCTAACATATTTGAGACAGAAGAATCAAAAGGTACCTTTACAGCTGGTGGTGGAGTAGACTATGGAGATGTATCCCTCTTTACAGGAGCAAGAAGCTTGGCCTTTCTCACTTGTGCACTTTGTACTAGAGGCCTCACAAGGTAATGGCTCCACCTTACACAGATCCGTTGCTGAAACAGAGGAGGTAAAAAGAAAAATCTTAAGATAATGATCTGGAGTAACCTAGAATTCTTAGGGATTGCATAAGGAGGTAGTTCTTGCCTGTGTATGTTGCCCTACTCAGAAGTCCTGTGGAGCTTCCTAGAGCATTTTTAATGACCTCATCAAAAGATTCTTGAGTAGCAGGACTGTTTTCAAAGATGTTATTTACACTTGCTACCACACTTCCAGGTCTAGGGAGGATGGAAATATCAGAAAAAGAGTTGTGGTATTTTACAATACACAGAGACAGCAAGAGAAAGACAGAAAACTTACTCTAGCCGAACAACTTCTGATCCTCTATATCCAGGCTCATTTCTTAGGAGATTTCTGAGCTACAACAGGGAAAAGTCCTTTTAATGAGCAAAAAAAGGATAACCTGTAAGAGCAGATTCATTGGTTCACGATCTAACAACTCACCTCTGCTGAGATATTTGCTGCTGTCCTCTGAAAGATGTTGGATGACCTGTTGCTCATTTGATTCTCAAATGTTAGAGACAGGATATGAAGCCTTCCTGGGAATATTTGGGCTGCAAAGACAACCAAATACGTTTATCAAGGAATGTTTCCTTGCCAGGTAAGGAGGTGTTTGTATCAAGCTCATTTGGGGTATTACCTGGAACACATTGTCCATTATGTAGAAAGTTGCCAGTGAGACACTGACAGGTGCCATTGAGGCAGATGCTTTTAGCAGGACATTTGGTGGAGGAACAATCTGGGGAGAGAGATTCAGAAAACAGAATACTTTAAAGATTTGGGTCTTTTTCTTTCAGGTCACAAGAGGATTAAAAAATAATTTTAGCACCATTTGGATTCAGTCTATCAATTAAACGATGTCTAGTATAAGGCTAGAAAAAGAGGTATGATGCTTCTTTGTACCAATCTAGATCTCAAGATCAATCCAGCCATCAAGCTGTACAACTCCTCACTTGGGGGAAGGAGGAGGTGATAGGAAGTGGGACAAGGGTCAGCACCCCCCTCCTTGGACATCTTATGCAAAGCATTACCTATTGTCACTCAATAGTCTTCTCTCTCACTGTGCAATAACAAAATAACAAATGCCAACTACTGTGTAGTCTGTTTTTTTTTTTTGTTTTTTTTTACTTATTTATAAGTTGAGTACATCTCTGCAGTACAAGTGCAATAATCCAAGTCAAAATGGAAAGGGACCTAAAGATTATTTATCAGACTAGTGGCCTTTATTAAGGTATTTTTTTTAAAGTAGTCAGACAGGAAACTGGATTAAAGAGAGAAGACATTTGGCAAAATTCCCATCCTGGAACTTGACCCTGTGATGGTCGCATCAAGGACCAAAGCATCTTTACATGGGTCACATGCTGAACCTCTACACCCATTCCACGCCCCACAATTATATACCTAATATCTCAACAAATCAGCTGGCATATTTCAATGTTTTTAAAACATCCAATCAAGTTTGCTAAACTCCTACCTGATGTCACTCAAGACGTATATTTTGTCACTGTGGGACAATAAAAGGTGTTTCTATTTTCAGACCAAATGCAGCCTTTTTGTGTGCCAGGTAGAACATTTCCAAAATTACAATCAAATGCATAACTACTGCTTACTGAAAGAACAGTGGCAGCAAAAATCTAAACTATTATACATACTGTAAGTATATATTGTATTTTGCAAATAGCATAATAAAAGTATAAAACTTCTAATGTGTGTATATTACACTAGAACTTTGACAGACAAACACACCTTTTCTAATCAAGCTAACCTGATCAACTGCTCTGACTCTAAATGGCAAAAAATCTTTGTTGAAGTTGTGCTTCTGTGCTCAAACTCTAAGGCTATGGACAGTCAGACACAAAGGAAATGGTACAAACCAATAACAGGGATCAGCGTGAGCGGAACCTCTGTGGAGAGGCTGCTGCTGGTTCTTCCTGTTGTGAGAAGGGTAGTGACAACCTCTGTGGCTCCACTGGTGGTGGTGTTGGTGTCCAGGGTGGGAATGGTGTTCATGGTTGAATTTGTGATTATAGAACTTATAGTGGTGGTTTGATCCATAGTGTTGTTGGTAACTAAATCATCAAAAATTAAACCCAGTCAGTTCATCAACATATTGATAGATAAGCCAGTATCGAGACACATCTAACAAATGATTAATGCAATCCATAGTGTTGTTGGTTACTAAATCATCAAAAATTAAACCCAGTCAGTTCAACAACATATTGACAGATGAGCCAGTATCGAGACACATCTAACAAATGATTAACGCAATCAGAGCATGCTCCTAGAGAGTGGTTATTTCTACATAATACATTCCAATTCCATGTCCAATTTTCTTCCCCATAACGGACTCATGTCCTACAATTTTGCATCAATCAAAACAGTCCGGTTCTAATCTTTTCACCTCCTAAAAAAAACAATTTGGACCACTTTCATATATGATACAATAATACTAACTAGATCTCTGATCATCTGCAGCCTGAAGAGTTATCCTGCATTTTCTATGACTTTATAGTCATTTATAGCATTATAGCCAGGGCTCCCAGTACACATCCTTACAGACTTCTCTACAGCAGCAGCAGTCACTAATTGTTTTGCAAATGTCCGCTGTTAATAGTCACACTGTTTTTTCTTATCCTCTGTCACTGCTAATGATGGGACCATTACGCTGTCAGCTCTCATTGCTCGAGAGTTTAATAATGACACAGAGAAAGTGACATCCACTATTAGGTTTTTGTTTGTTGTTTTAAAACAAATCTTTATTAAACACTTCTAGTGACATTCATCTTTATATCTGTCAATACTGTGCTACGGTGACATCTAGATTCTTCTTCTGTGCAGCGAGGTTGTCTTTATGTTTTGATTGCAGCTACATATATTTATTGGTATGAAACACTAGGCTGAAGAGATTGGATTCAATATAAAAATTGGACTCAACTATCAAGACCTTTTCTGTGAACGTACCTCCTCAGTTAGAGGAATAGACATTGCTGCTGTTAAAAAGGTTAGGTTTACCTGCTGAGTGTACTGTTGAAGGACTGTTGGTTGTATTGCCAGCAGTGGTAGAGTTGCTCATGCCTGGGGTGGTGCTGGATGGCTGAGGGCTTGAGATGAGTGAAGAGGATGGATTGACAGTTGATGTAGGACTCTCAGAAGCTCCAACAGAGCTTGTATGTGTGGTAAGAGTTTGATCTGATGTAACCAAACTTATAGTTGTTGTCATGTTGTTGGTCTGTGGAGTGGTGCTAGTAAAAGTTGAGTTGTTTCCCATCTCTGTGGTTGTTGAAGTGATTGTATCATTGTTTGAGGTAACCATAGTTACACTGGTGGATGTGCTTTGTGGACTAAGAGTAACATTGTCACTTGTAGCTGTTGTTGTGACATTGTTGGTGAATGTAACAGGTGCGCTTGTAGTTTTTTCAGCAGTTGGAGTTGTAATTGGCACATTATAAGTGGTGTAGTTGTTTGTTGTTGTGATCGTTGTGTCATTGCCTAGCGGTGTAAGTGTCACAGACATGGTTGTATAGTTGTCTGTTGGTACAATCGACCCATTTGTAGTCATGCTATTGATTGTCGGGTTGATTGGAACAGTTGAGTTGTTGTTGTTAGTTGGTGTGATCGGAACTGTTGTTTCGTTGTAACTTGTTGGTATGATTGGATCCGTTGTAGTGCCATTGTTGCTTGTCTGAGTGATTGGAATTGTTGTTGTTTCATTGTTGCTTGTGGGTCTGATTGGAATCGCTGTTGTTTTGTTGTTGCTTGTAGGGGTGATTGGAGTAGCTGTAGTTTCTTTGTTACTTGTTGGTATGATTGGATCTGTTGTAGTTTCATTATTGCTTGTCTGAGTTATTGAAATTGTAGTAATTTTATTGCTTGTTGGTGTGATTGGATCGATTGTGGTTTCATTGTTGCTTGTTGGTGTGATTGGATCCACTGTAGTTTTGTTGTTGCTTGTTGGTGTGGTCAAATCAGTTGTAGTTTCATTGTTGACCGTTGGCGTGATTAAAATATCTGCAGTTGTTGTATTACTTGATGTAGTGATTGATGCATCTGTAGTCATAACATTGCTCGTAGGTGTTGTCGAAGCTGCTGTAGTTTCAGTGCTGCCAGCCAGTGTAGTCATATTGTTGCTCATCGGAGTGACTGAAGCTAGTGAAGTTCCGTAGTTGCTTGTAGACATGATTGGAATATTTGTAGTTGTGTCATTGTTTGTTTGAGTAGATGGATATTGCGTCAAATTTTCGGTGGTTAGGGTGATTGAGGCACTTTCAGTGGTATCACTGTACGCTGCATCGTTGTTTGTTGGACTGAAAACTGTAGTTGGATTGTTGCTTGAAGCTGTGATGGTAACATCTGTTTTATTTGTTGTTGGGGTGACTGAAGCAGCGGTAGCCATATTTTTGCTTGTTAGGGTAATTGGTATATCTGTTGAAGTGTTATCAGTGGTTGGCATCAATGTGCTAATTTGTGTGCTGTCGATTGGAGTAGGTGCAGCAGTTGTAGAAGGTGAACTGCTCTTCTCTGCCAATGTGGTTCCTCCAGTGATGAAGGCAGTAGGAGAGTTGCTTAGGCTTCCTGTGGTGATGTTCTCAGTATTGTTCCTGTTAACTGAATACGCTGTGGTTATCTTAGGAGGAACTGATGATGTCTCTAATGTTTTTACTGTGGTAATGTCCAAAGCTACAGTACTTTTTGATTCTGTTAAGAGATTTATGGTTGTGTTGTTGCCATTCTTAGTACTGTAAGTAGTTGTAGTCACGTTAGTTGCCTCCGTTGTTGTTGTTCCTGCAATGGAAACAGAAGCATAAAATTGTCTTTTACATTGTCTTCGCTGGTAACAGTTAAGTAAATCTTTTAGTTAAGCCTTGAAGGATAGCCACTACATCAGACACAGTTTTTTATCCCTCAGACACTTAGCCAAACTACTACCCTAAACCTTACCCAGAAACAAATAAAGGAATACTAAACACATATTTTTAGGACAGTGGAGAGCTTTTCTGTATTACAACACTGTAACACTAACTTGACTGTAAGTTTTCTGTCTGCTATTTATGTCTTATTTTCCAATAGGAAAGGCATAAACCAATCAGAAATTCTTGTCTGCATTCACTATTGTTTGTTTGGAATGGCCATTTCTTTGTCACTGGAGATTCAGCCTAAGGCTGGAGAATATGGCTTGAAAATCTAATCTTCCATTTTTTTCAAAGCAAATTTGATTAATCAAATTTTTTTAATTATAAAAATCCCAAATGACAAATACTGCAGAACTAACTGTATAACATTTAGTAAGAGAGAACATTTTCTGTTTAAGGTCAGAAAGGATAAGATTACCAAAGTAAGTTCTATTTTATACTTCCCAAAATAAAAGTTCTATTATTATTATTATTATTATTTATTATTATTTTTTTTTTCATTGCCTAAAATTCCAAAGTTAATTTTCTAAGTGTTTTGTTGATCATTTTGGGTTGTCCTTCCATAAGGTTCCGATATAAGTTTCACACTTTTCTTCAGTCATACAAGAATTCGAAGTGATTTTGAAACTAATTCTCTAAACTTCAGCTTTGGATTTATCAAACCAAAGGAAATATATCTGTCATAATCTCTTTGTTCTTAAGTCAATTTCTAACCAACAAAATATATTTTTAAGCTGCTTTTGGAGGAATCGCTTCTCCTTTGAAAAAGAAAGAAAATAATCTTAGGAATATATATCTTTCTTTCTCATAACACTGGTGTTTAGAAAAAAGAAAGACATCAGATTCTCCTAACTGACCAAAAAAGGAAACATTTAATGCAGTTTAATGTCAGGCATAAAATGGCTGTGTCTCTTTTTATATTGTTTACATTGATATTTAGTTTAAACTGCAAGTAAATGCATGCAACATTTTCATTTATAATCACAGACAGTAGCAGAAACTTTTCTTCCTTTGATGTTTTTAAAAGTTGACAAAAGATTGCCTCAGCAGATAAGACCAACAGAAAATGACAATCGACTCTCAAGTTCTGCCAACGTCACCTGCAGATGGGAGCAGCCTCCTATTTGTTCAGAAGGCAGTTCCAATTTAGTCTGCACCAGCTCTATGTTTTGTATTTATGGAGAAACAAAATGAGTACCGGGGCTGCATGAGCTGCTCTTCAGCAGCAGGGGGTCTTTGATAACAGCACTGCTTTAACCTTGTTTGTGTCCTGTCCTCATCTGCATGCACTTAAGGAAGCGAGAGAGAGAGAGGAAAAAGCTAGGTGGACGACTCAATTTTCTCAAAGGAAGCGGAGAAAATATGAAGACTAATATCAGATCCTGAACCTGATCTGATTATATTCAACGACTCCAAGGCCTCATTTGAGTAAACATTTTTATCACTTAGTGACCAATATTTACTAAGAGATGAAAAGCTAGATGCTGCCCACAGTGACAGCACATTAATATAGACATGACACACACCTGCACCTCTGTAAACAAATATATGTATGTTCTTAAAGTTAATTTAACAAGCAAGGCAGAATGAGTAAATAAAGATTAGTGGAAAAAAGGTTACTTAAGGGGAACATCATGGTACAGGACTGATGCAGCAAAATACATGATAAATCTGAGACCCACTATTTAGGTCTGAATTTAAATATAGTAAACAAGCCATAGCGGTTAACATTAAATGGAGATTAAAAAGAAAACCTATTCAATTATACCCAGTTGGCCATGCTTTGATTAGTCCATTGTATTTTTCTCTTAAATTCCTAAGGACCTGTGTGTCCCTTATGTGAAACTAACTTACTGCAAGAACACCGTAAGCTATGTAACTTTTTTTTTTATCTGCCTTAAAAAATAAACACATTTTGACCATTTTCTTAATGGCTAACATTGTTATTTACTCTGTATCCTGTAGATAAGGTTGGGGTCTGTGAATCATATCTGTTTCAGGTGGTTTTCGTCAATATTAGGAGGTTTCAGTAGACCTCAAGGTGTACACATTCCTCTTAAAATGTCCTGTGAACTGAAAAATAGCCAAAGCAATAATTCATTTCTTTTGACAAACATTTTGACAAACATCTTGATATATTCAAGTAAAAAAAACAAGCAAATCTGATCAGGAAAAATGTGGAACAATAACAAGACAAAAGCCAGTCGCCTTAAACTTATACTGACTGAGACACCTTTAGGGCCTGATTCAGCATTCAGTCTGTGGGAGTTCATGTCTGTCACGTATTATAGTGAATAGGATTAAGCTGAAATAAAGTGCAGCTGCATGATTATAGTGATATTTGCACTTCTTTATATTTAAGCCAAAGAAATTGTTTGAAGACAGCATATGGCTAAGAGTATTTTCTGGATACTAAACGCCTCAGAGTTCACACAACTTCCAGAATAAAAAAGTTTAGAAACTACCAAGAAATGACAGCAATTAGGATAAAAAGCATAATAAAAGGCTGCTCAGCAGGATATCCCAGATCTGCTTAATCACAGTTTTGCTGTAAGGAATTGAGTCTTAATTTACTGCACAGGTAAATATTATAAAGTAAAGGTTACAAGAGATATACAGGAATGTTAATCAACAGTGGAAAAATTATGATCATTTAGATGAATTGAAAGTAAAGTGTAATATATACACATATTATAACATTCTGTTAGAAAGCTGAAGATGAAAGGAGATTTAATTTTCCTGAATCACGAGTCCAAATTAATAACATAACGGTGGCATTGAAACAACAAAACACCAAAGCTTAGAACTAGATCAAACAACAAAAATAAGAAAATAAGAGAAAAAGAAAATGCCTCAAAATCTGGGAGATTTTACAGACAGTGGGTCAAAAATCAAGGCTTGACGTCCTGATAGATTCCTACCAAAAAAAAAAAGACCGAATGATGAAAGTTATTCACAGGGACTAAAGGTCTGCACACCCCTAAGCCACCAAGATTGTTCACTTTTGATTGTGTTCTTAACTGATGTTTCTTTTTTTTATCAGATACGGCTTTATGGGTCAAAATAAATGTTTAAAAAGAATTGAAATCATTACTTTTTTTTTTATAACAAAAAAACCTTTTTAAAAAGAGAAAAGAAGAATGCTACATTTACTAACATAATTCTGAAGGTGTCTTTTTTTTTCTTATGAATGATTTATTTAACTAATAGGTAGAAACTAAGAGAAAGAATTAATCAAAATTATTCAAATACTCTCCAACGCTTACATTTTAACTTTAGAAAGAAGAAATTCAATCACTCAATAGAAAGGAAACCTCAATAGTTTAACTTTAAAAAGGTTACAGAAGGTTAAAGAATAAAATGATAAAAAATAAAATAAAAGCTTAAAAAAAAGGTTGATTTCTGTTTCTGTTTAATTAAAAATGATTTGTGTTGCATCTTATTGTTAAAAATGTTGCTTTTTAGGCCTGAATAAACCTACCTGCAGGTCTTCACCGTTCTTAACTTTTTATGTGAGCATTTGGATTCTTGGCAGTTGCAGCCTAACACCATCCATCTCAATATGATCCTGAAGCTGTGAGCCTATGAACAAACTTGCTTTTGTTCTGCTTTTTTGTGGTCCAAATGATTGATTTGTTTTACAAATATTTTTGCTTTCTTCTATTTTATTATCGAATTCATGTAAAGAACTTTGAATTGTCCAATTACTGAATTGTGCTATACATATCAAATTGCCTTGCCTTGTCTTGCCTATGAAGCTGAAATGCAAACCTGTCTGATTTCCCTGAGATCATTAATGATTTAGGTACCTGGGACAAAAAGTTACAGCAAACATCATAAAAACCAAATAGTCTATATATGGAAACAAGGGGGAAGTGAAAGACAAAGGAAGGCAGAGAGATAAGAGTTTGTGAGCAAGGCTAAACAGAAAAATAAACACCATGGTTCTCTTCTCCTATTTTCAGGTCATCTTCTGTAAATCCAGTCACTGGAAAATGTCAGCCATAAATTAATAACTCATAGGACAGCATAAATTAGCTTCTAAAAAGTGATAAAAAAGAATCAGTTACTAAATATTTTTCTTTCAATTTGTCCTCCTCATTGCAGACCAAGTAATTTCTCACACCTCATACATCATTATTGTTTGAAATGTTTTGGCCTATAACTAAGTATTTATACCCCTGGTAAAATTTGATTTAAACTTAAAATCAATAGTTAAATATATTACTTTAGAACAGCCCAGCCAGAACCCTGCCTTAAACTAATCCAGGTTATTTGAAGGGAGTTAATGATTAGGGTGCTTCAAAGGAGGCCGCCCAACCTGAGTGACTTGGAGCTTAACATCAGATACAAATGGTCAAAATATCAGTGGAAACCTGCAAAGCAAATAAAGAACAGTTTGACTGTTGTAAAACTAATAAAAAGCTTTTTTTTCATTAATAATTAAGAACAATATATATTTTTTTCTACATCCCATCTTTTTGAGAATTGTTTTTGAACTAAATGTGATTATATGAAATGATGCACTACAGGGGAATCTGAACCCCAATGATGAGGCAGATATGATCATGCTTAAACAGCAGAGTAATTAAAAACACACTCTGTGATGCATGTCTAACTGTGAGTCTCCTGGCTTTGAGGATTTAAGCTACAGGCGGATAATCTCTTGCAGACACAAAAGAGATGACTGGGTCAGGCCTGGTGACAAGTGGGTCTAAGGTCGCCATTGAAAAACCCACCCAGGAGGATGTGGATCTTCAGAAGATCCGGCTTTCCTCCATTTCCTATGAGGAATTCTGATAACAATCTGTCATAAAACCTGAATCAGTTCACCTTTTCTGGGTCTATATAAAGCAGGTCTGTAGAAGAATGTTAGACAAGATTTCGGATTTCCCTCATTTCAGCTTAGGGACAGAAACAAAGACTTGGTTCGGCTAGTTCGGCATGCTGCTCATATTCCAGCTCAACACCGTAGCTCAGGGATTTTTATTCATGTGACACAATAGCGCTCCTGTGAAATACCTGCTCCTGACCTGAACATCAGATCCAGTTCCTCATACACACACCTTCAACTTCCCATCAGCACTGCCACTCCCAGAGAATAAACCCTGCTTGGTTTTGATAACCTGAGCTGGATTCTTATTTTATGCAGAAGGAAAAGTCAGGAGACACCCATCAAATATTTCCTGCTTATTGTTCAGAGGGGGAGAAAAGTGTGGTCCTGAGACAGTTTGCCAGTACCTTTAGCTGCAGTGCATGAAGGAAGCTCCAGATTAAAGTCTGCAAGCTGAGCAGGAGATGAAATGACATGTTTGCTGCAGAGTAATGAGGAGAAAGCTGAGGTCAAAGGCAGGAACTCAATAAAGACTGCTCTGTTAAACGAACTCATCCAACAGCTCTAATTACTGCACATATGTCTCATCAAATCGTATAAACTGATTTACGATCGCCTCCTTTTTAAAAGTAATAGCCGCCTGAAGGTCTGCACATCAAAGAGGCTCAGTTGACATTGGTTCAGCAGGAGGATCCTCACAGAACAGAAATGAGAGCTTTTATTTCCATCAACGGTAGGTCATCCTGCTGAGTGTCCTGATCAGAAATGACACCCAGGATGCTTCGAACCGGCGAGGTAAAAGCTGGGAAATATGAGGAAGTTCGGATTATAATGATTTTGAAGTTGGCATGGAGTTATGGTAAAAATGACAGAAATGTTTTTATAAGTAATATAAATCCAAGCATTATTAGAAAGTGTGTTCTATGTAGGTTTCCCTTACATGTTTCCCAACATGATTGGTTGGTGATGCTCTCATGTTCTAAAAGGTCATCTGATTTGTGTGTAACTAAGTCTGACCTCCTTCCCTCTGATTAATGTTTATTAGGTCTTAGTCCTAGTAAAGCCCTTTCATGTTTTGTCTGTATAAAAGGTGCTCTATCAATAAAGTTGAATTGTTTGTTTGAATAAATTGAGTTAAAAGGAGTCAAAACCCAGTGTATCCAGTCGTGCTTTCCTCAACTTTTTATGGTCAGTCAGATTTAGGTGGTTTGCAAATTGCAATGCATCAAACAAGATGTAAAGTCTAAATGTTATTATGTTGTTTAAAGCTACAGTGTGTAATAATTACAGGGATATACAGTCAGAAATGAAATATATTATACATAACTATGTTATTTATCATCATCTACGAGCTCAGCCTCTTAACCTTAATATTTGCGTTGCCTTAGAATTCGTTATTTATAATTACATAGGAGCGGGTCTTGCAGCCATGGAGGCAGACATCTTTGCGCTACGGCAGCGCAGAGCCAACAAACTAGCGATTGCGAGATCACCCATTACGCTCAAAAGTAACTACGGCAAGTTGAGAGAGATGAACTGAGACGGTACTGAACAAGAGATGGCAGTATTATGCCTGAGAATACTATCTGTAAAATTATCTATGTAAACAAACCTCATCACTTGAGAAGGTAGGTGATGCGGACGTCGTGGAAGACATTTTGTCCCGTAACGCTCGCCGTACTGTTGGGGGGGAGAAGCGGTGGGGGGGAGATGTTCATGTTGCTGCGGTCTGCAGTCTGGACGTTAGATGTCGCTAAAAATTACACACTGTAGCTTTAAAGCTACATTTGGATCAATTTTAAAATCAATCTATCTGGATATGATTGGACCAAAGACGAAATCTGATGCACTTTGGTTTACCTTGAATTAACCACTTTAACATTATTATTTCTTATCGGGACAAAACTCATTTTGATTTAGGGTAAAACAAAAGAAAAAAATTATGATCAGTAGGAGATAGCTGCTCCTCTCAGAGCCTTCCAAGGCAGAAAAACTATTCTGATATTCTAATCCAGAATCAAAATAAATTGTGTAAACAGAGAAATGAGAGCATCACAACAAAGACGAAGCCCATGTTAACATTTTTTTTTCTTGGCAAAAGAAAATAATAGCTGTGAAGTAAACGTTAGTTAGTGAAAAGTAAAAAATGTTTCTTTTCTCTTATTTTCCCACTGTCATACCCAAATTTCCTTATTTGAAACAATAAAGGAATTCTTATTTATATTCTTATGATTGGCATTAACTGATGAGGTGACAGTAATAAACTCAGCGCAACAATAAAAAATACAACATCCTTCAGAGTGGAAGTCAATACTGTGAGAAGAACACATCAGCTTAGTTTTATTCAGAAGCTGAAGAGTGTAGTTTAAAATGAAGTAACAGCTGGTTGAGACATGTCTGCTGTGGATTTATTCAGCAATGGAGAGCAAAGCATACAGCTAAAAGGGAAGGATAAGAGGAAAATGCTACAGCTTTTCTGTTTAATCCCTTGTAACTGGAAACTTCTGTCTTTCGTGGAACATAATAGATTTTAAAAACTTCCAGTTAGGGAAGGTATCCTTGTTCTCTAGGGCACTGATTCCGGACATGCTAGACTTAAAACATTCCTAAGGATATTTGAGCCTATTTTTTTTAACTATTTTAGTTAAAGGTTTGATAAATTATAGATCTGGATTCTTTCCATAAACCGAGACTAAATTCTAGCATAAGTTAACTGGATGCTTGGCTAAATATTTCACCAGGAGCTGCATTAGTCAGAAAAGGCTAAGAATCTGTGTAGAGGTAATGGTAACTGTGCTAATCAGGTTTGTCACATAGGATGCTAGAAACGGTTCAAAATATGAGCTAAATTGTTTCCTCTTTCTTCAATAAAAGCCTTTTAACTGTTCTTTCAGGCTCTCGATGTGACATCACATCTGCTCCGGGAATGTAAAACTTCACCAACACTGGAGAACGGAAATTTCTGACATAACTCTGATTATTTTATCTTAAGTCATCAATCCAGAGATAAAGGCATGCTTTGGACCATGTATAATGAGGACAAACTGTTGGAGAGATGCGAGAGTGATGTCAGGTCCTTTTATTTCACTTGATTGTGTCATTCTGCATTTTTTTTTTTTTTTTTTGCAGACAGTCTTTAATTTAACCAGCTTCCTGTGCAGGAAGAAGTGGACGACAGAAATGACTTCTGTGCATGTGGGCAAACGGACGTCTTAAACTGCAACTCGGAGGTAACAGATGGCTCCCTAGAGTAAGAGCTCGCCTGCAGGGCTTCTGCACATATCATATCCAATTAAAGCTCCGCCAGCACATGCTTTCCAATTACAGGACAAGATTTACTGCCCCGAATCAGGCCTAATCCAACAGGAAGTTGCAGACATGCAGCCAGCGAGGGGAAGAGGCCGCAGCAGAGACGGCAACAAGCGTGCGTGAAAAGTGGACTGAAAGACAATATTAGCCAGCAGGTGGGGTTGAAATGGGGAAGATAAGCAGATACAGGGAAGTTTAAAAGGACAGTGGAAGAGTATAAAATCCAGAAGGAGGAAGTATAGACAATCTTCCCATAAATAACTGAGAATCACCAGCGAAACAACCTACGTGTGCACCACCATAAGTCACATTCAACATAAAATTAGCTTGATAAAATAAACATTTTAGATCCCTGCATCTGTCTCTGAACTCCTTGGCAAGTCTCTCATGCTCTGACTATGAGCCCATGATGACTGGTGGGCCAAACATGACACATGGAGTCATGATGCGGTGCATCGTTTAAAGTGCTCCCCTCCTCTATACATGATATTTATTATCAGGGGGCTCCACAAAGTACGGCGCCAGACTAAGAAAAGGAGGAGGAGGACCCTCAGGAGGTCTCCTCATCTGGACCTATTTACTGCTCCTTTTAGACACACACCTCCAGAGTAAAGGGGCTCTCCTCTGCCACTGCTGTTTAACAATTGGTATACAAGCAACAGCATGACAGCGAAGGAGACAAACATTCCCACCATATGAACAGGTCTGTTTTCACCTAAGAAGCTTTCAGAAACACTGCAAAATGAAAGAAAAATAGAAAACTATTGAAGGACTTGTAAGCTTAGTCAGAGAATGCACACTGAAGAGGTCTTTAAACCTCACCAAGCAAGCAGAGCTCCGCCGGGTTGTGAAGAGGCCAGAGAGAAAACTCTGGGGGAAGCCAAGCTTCAGGAGAGCCGGCTGTTTTTTATCCGATGCCTTTTCACTGGCATCTGTCCACCTTCAGAGGGCTTTGAGTCACGCTGAGGGAGCAGTGAGTCAGGTCCGTGACTATTTTTATGCAATCCTACCTAAGAATGTGAAGCTGGTACAATTAAAAACACACTTTCACACGGAACAAAATCTGATCTTTTTGGCCTTGATTTCTTAAATATTTAGTCAGAAAACTGAAAACAGTTTGAAACATATGGTACAGAAGTGAATAATTTTAGGGTTTGTTCATTTAGTAAACAAAGTAAGTTATGGATATTTAAATAAAAAAAAAGTAATATCTCTCAACAAAAACTAGTTCATTAGAAAAAAAAGATAAAGATAGATATTTAGCCGCCATATTTCCCAAATATACTGCAAAAGACATGTTGACTGGAAGAATTTCTTTGTCCAAAAGGTATTAACTATCACCCAGAAAATAGAAATCTGCATTTTCTCAATTTAATTTTATTCTATGTTATAATTTACTGATTGATGATATATGATGATCAATTATATATATATAGATAAATTTCATCTGAATTGCTTTTTTATCAATCACCATCATATTTACTGTACAACTCCTTTGTACAGTAAATATGATGAGTTCAAACAGAGATCAAATATCTTCTTTAATTTGAAAATGCTTAAATTAGAACATGAAACTGTCAAAAAATAAATAAATGAAATGTATTTCATCTAATAAATATGTATCTAATAAAGCTGACGTCACAAATAAAAATTAAGTTATTGCAGAGGAAACAGTAGATATTTCTGATTTGACATTTTGAAATAAAACATTTTCTCATAACAGACTTTGATGTTATAACTAATATCTAAATCAGCTATTACTTCATCTGGAGTATTAGTATAAAAACTTAACTCACCTTTGGCGACATTTCCAAAGAGAAAAAGCAGAATCAGGCAGCGTGGAAACATATTTTAGCTCAGAGGGGCTCTGCTTGTGAAAGGAGGCGGTGGTTAGAGGAGCTCCCCGCTCCGCTTGTTAATATAACGGTGCTGAAAGGAGGAGTCTCCTCCAGGTGGAAACTACAGGGGAGCTCTGAGGAGGACTCAGCGCCGCATCTGATTGGCTGACTCTCCTGTCACTCATCATTACTGCGCTGAAGCCGCGAAGCCCCGCCCACATCAGGGAGCAGATATGTGGCTGTAAACCTGGACTTATGAAGACTGTCTCAACCAATAAAGTCTATTTTTAGCTCAGCGTTTAGATGCAAATAGAGAGACTGTCCTGAAAAGGATAGACAAGGTGTTAACATAAAGCCTTTAATTGTTTTTTTGTTTTTTTTTTAACAGAATCTAGGTAATCTTTATTTTTGGCTAAACCTCTTTAAAACAAAGGCTTTGACGTCACTGGTTTAATAGCACAATGCTCTAAAATTGCTATAATTCATATATATTGTTAGTTGAAAAAATTAAATCAGTATTTATTTATTTATTTGTTATTTGATTTGTTGAGATAGTGGATGTCATTTTGGTTGTTGGCTGGCGGTGGAAGGTGGTTACACTTTTGGAGAACTGGAGGTTAACCCAGGGTACAGCTCACGCTAGCACTATTACTGGGCCAGAGGCGTAGCCAGAACAGTTTTAGAAGGGTGGCCAGGCAATAACCAATGTACACTGAGGGGTGGCCGCAAGTAGATAGGCACCAAAACCACCAAATAAAAAAGCAAAACATCCATATTTTCTAAATAAAGACAAATTATATTTTCCTACAGCCTTTGCTAACAAATAAACAGATATATTCAAACATCCGTACTTTCTAGATAAAAGGTATAGTGGATAAAATTCTTTCAGGTTTGAGTTCTGGAGCGAACATCTTTTCCATTGTCATTACTTAACTACTTTTATCAGTAATCATTCTCCATAAAATTGCTACTTATATGTACTAATATCTACATAAATTGATTATTTAATACGTTTTTATTAAAATGGTTATTTATCTATGATTTCACTGAAGACTCCTAGATCACTTGCAGAGACACATTTTCTCTTTACCCCATAAAACACAACATCTATTTCTGCTTGAATTCTGTATTTATCATCTTTAATATTAGTATATTGATGTGGATAATTAACCACAATGTTTTTTGTTTAGTTTTTTTTTCCTTTATTTAACCAGGTAAACCCCGTTGAGATCTGGATCTTATTTTCAAGGGGGACCTGGGCAGAGATCTGCAATACACTGCAACCTGGTTACAAAAATAAAACCAATTAATACATATGCACAAATATAAAACAATAAAACCAATTTAAAAGCAGTGACACTGTTTCAAAGAAGCTTGTTGTCTATCTTTAAGAACCGCTCGAAATTAGTCCAATGAAATAGTGTCTGACATCTTGAGTTCAGACTGGAACTGATTCCACGATGTATGAGCCAACACACTGAATGCTTTCTTTCCTTTATTAGTTCAAGTGTGTAGAAGAATAAAGACATTTGAGCATGCATTTGGTGTCAAGTAATTGCTAATATATGTAAAATTCAAATGTTTTCAGTATTACTGTTGCCAGCATCTGTATTAGAGTGAAATAAATGGTAGGGGTCGCCAATGATTAACCAAGGGTGGCCATGGCCACCCCTGGCCCCCCATCTAGCTCTGCCCCTGTACTGGGCATCTACACCTGTTAGACAGAGCTCTCATATGAGAGACCAGAAACCCCACCAGTTCAGCCCTGACAGTCTAGCTGAAACTTAAAAAGAAAATGCTGGTGCTCTGCTCCAGGGCAAAACTGCATCTTTTATTTGTTGGGTAAATCCCTTCATCTTTTTCCTTGAGGTGCAGGATCAACCCGATTTTTCTGTTTTCTGGATTTCAGGTTCAGTGAAGCAGGTTTCTATTAGTTTTCCCCACTAGAGCTTGATCAGGCAGTGAAACAAGACAGCAGCTTAGCTTTAAATTAATAAAAGTTCTTGGCCTTCAAACAAGTATGTCTAAATAATTCTGGGGAATGCAATGTAAACGCGAGGCTTTTTTAGTATGAAACCTAACTGTCTAAGAAAGCACAGACTCATTTATATATAAAAAAGGGGAAAAAAAAGCTGCTGTTCCTGTGCACCATTAAATAGATGTAGCCATTCATGTCAATCAGTTTTGGCAGGATTTGTTCAGAGACCCTTATCCAGCATCCTGTTAAATTGCTCACATTGTTATGTAACCTATAGCATCAACGTATGTACATAGTTTTGTTTGTTGCTTGACTCATACTCAGGTTATTTAAAAGTTTTATTCCAAACATGCAAAACTTTTATTCCTGCTTATCATTTTTTTTCTTGCTTTTAATCGTTTTTTTATACTTTACATCCTTGTTGAAGATGTCTTATTTGTAGCAATCGGAACAGTTTAGACAGAAGGCATCTTCTGGAAACGCATAAAGGTCTACGAATGGAGAGTAAAAATAAAAAGGCATGCCTAAAAACTTTAGTAATGGAAAGGTCCAAGGTTTAGTAAATGCAGATTGGCATGGGAACCAATAAAATACCCTTTAATGTCATTGTCTGTTTGATGAAAAGGCAATATTTATTTGCTTCTGGAGAAGCAAATGGATTTCCACACTAAACCCTCTCCTTGTGGGCAGTTTTTCTGTTTATATGCAGATAAAAATGGAAAAGCTAACTATGTCCTGACAGATGTGTTCTGTCTTCCACTTCTCATACATTTGTTTACTGTGAGTAAAAATAATCACTGATAAAGACAAACGTGTGTGACTTCATGGGAAAACTGATTGTCTAATTTAAAAAAGGACTTGTTGACCTTCATAAGTAATCTTGATCCAGATGAATGAAGGTGAAACAGTTATACACAAGTATACAGACCATGGGGAGATTTCAAATCATTCTACAGACTTTGGTATTGTGTTCCTGAATAAGTTCAAAACCAAGGATTTAAGCAAAATTCTGCTTATATAGGCTGAGGCTGGTAAAAGGCTAACGCTATCCACAGTAAAAAAAAAGTCCTTTAATGACATGGGCTGGAAGGCAAGGAGGAAGCCATGACACCAAAAACAATGTAACAATGATAATATTAAAATTCAGAAAGAAAAAAAAACATATTGGCATTGATGTATTTTGGGGGGGGAGTTATCAAGCCCAGGAACAAGGTTCCAACTAAGAAGCACGGAGGTGACAGCATTATGCTGTGGGTATGTAGAAAATGTGAGGAAAATCTGAAGCAATATATCAGAAAGTCGACCAAGAAGTTAAAGTTTGTTCACACCAGTTTTCTAAATGGGCAACATCCCTAAGCATGAAGCATGAATGTACCGTACGGAGGAAAAAGTAAATGTTTTGGAGAAGCCATTACGAACCCCTGACCAAATCAAAAAGCTGAACCTAAGTCATATATTAGACCCCTTTACTAAAAAAGAAGGAAATATCTGTAATTTCTAACTGATTAGTATTCTGTTTATTAAATAAAACGATTTTTGCAAGAACATTTTGTTTCTTAGACCAAGTCTTATGTTTAGGCTAAAAAGCTTGCTTCATTTTAGTTTTCCAGTTCTATTTTCATTCTCTAGATGGTGACTAAAAAAAAACACAGTGACTCAATGAAAAAAATAATAAATTTCTTAGAACACTCATTCTATTACCCAAACTCATGTTATTTTTAAGAGACTCACAACTTTTGCTGCTCACACCAAAATAGACACCCATGGTGAAACCGAGTCCACCAGCACTAATGTTTCACCTGTAATATAATTAAAGTTATCAAAATTCTTTTCACTAGTAACCAAATAAGCTTTTTTTCATATTTCTAAAAATAGAAACATATTTGATCATCAGTAACAGGAAGGTAATAGTCAAACATCCCTCCCTATCAGTCATTATCAGAACCTCATCACAAGCACTCATTAACTTTCAGCTTGGAAATAAAAAAAAAACAGCGTTCAAACAAATGCACAGTGTTAATCCTTAAAAAGAGAAGTGTTCCGGTATTTAAAGGTTGGAAATGGTTTATTGTTTGATGATTGGGTTCATTGTTCTCTGTTTGTCACATGCGAGTTAAAACTGGGAAATGACTATCCTTAAAGGTGTGGCATTTGATTTACATTACATTATCATGACAAAGCTGACTCAGTTTATAATGTTTGATTTTTGTGGAGAACAGGTCATGCTGATCATATAGCTTCTGATAATCCATGATTAACTTTGGTTGTACAAGAATGATAAATATGTTTTCCCTTTGTAGTTGTGTAAATGAACTATGCTATTCAGAGGTAGTTGAAATGTACAGCTTAAACCAGATATTTTTATACCTTATTTGAAGTGACCCATTGTTCCTCACTGTCTGACATTTAACTTAACCAGAAGTTTTCTGTTTCAAGTAAGTTGGGAGTTTAACTGATTAAAGAAAATGATTTACTCTCTTTTAATCCAGATGTTTCCATGTATTTTTCCGCGAGAATAGGATTTATCAATCTATGACTGAGGTGAAACACATTTTAGTTCTTCTACATTTCCTTAGATCTTAAAATCGGTTGGAGATCAGGGATATGTGATGGCATAATGTTGACTCTGCTGTTTTAAAGCCAATCCCTAAAGGATTCTGTGTATTACAATATCATCAGCAGCTGTAGTTTGAAACTTTTTTTTCTTAATGTAACAATGTTCACTTCATTTTACTGTGGTCAGTTTCATCTTTACAAAAATATATCCGAAAAATAAGATAATTGTCTTGAGTGCATCCACGAACTGTAATCTGCCTTTTTAGTTTGCAATTAAAGTAATGACTTCTTCCTTACTGAGCGGCCTTTCAGTCTGTGTTTGTTTGGGACGTCTTATTGCAAATAATGACAACCCATGACCACCTTTAGTAATCACCTTGCCACAAGATCTCTTGCTTTTGTTATGTTCCTCGGTTTAACTTGAACACTGTGGATAGAAGCTTGTACAGCCATGATATCTCCAAATGGGCATATTCTGTAAGGCTGTAATATTGATACTAATGATAACAAAACAATAATACTAATATTGGGATATGTAAAATTCTAACTTTTAAGATGGAGTTTTAAAATATCTTTCAGAAATAATGTAATTATACCATTGTGGTAAATAGAAAATAGTAATGATTTTAATCCTCATAGATCAAAAACAGTGTTTGGTCTGAAAGATCATGTGACCTTTTCCAGTAAATAAAGGAATTCATCTCTGTTTACTGAAAAGGTGCAGTACTCTGCACAAGTGAAAATAACTCAGAATGTAAACACATTTCTGAGAACCTCATTAGTTCTGTTTAAAATAGTTTGTGATTGTTTAACTAAGTCAACAGTACAACGGCTGTGTCTTTCACCGCAGCCTTTCATACCATTTCAGTCATCCCTTAGAAGTACTCCCCTGGCAAATTTTCAGTCCCTTGGGTCTGTCTAGGACACTTCTTCATCAAAGACACAAAAAATATGTAGCAACATAGATACAATAAAGCTCTACTGACCTCTTTCATATCTCATGCAAATAGTTGCACATGTTGCAACATCTTTCAATACCCGGTGCTGCTTTTTATCCTGCCAAACACCAAGACCTTTCTCTGTCGATACAATTGTGTCGTATTTCATGGCTGGAATCCGGGACAGAAGTTTGCCTTACATGAAAAGAATGTGCAAGGATGTTTCCCAATAAACCTTCATTTTACATAACTGAATGTTTTCCCAGCTCTTCTTCCAGAATTTCAAACAATTTGATGGTCAGAAACACAAATCCACAGGGTAAGTGTTCATCTGCATGCATAAATAAGGTTATTTGCTGATGTTTTATACCTGATAAGTATTAAAAAAGAAACAGCCATTGAAATTGTTGTTACCTACAACTAAAGATGTTTAAGAATGATAAACTGACCTTTGACCTTGTTTAAGGAGATATAAGGTCAAACACATTAAAATGAAACTCTTTTCATATTAACGTATTTGATCATGTATGTTGTAGACCTGAAGCTCTGCAATAAGTGTTCAGGACTGGAATGGAGTTCCTTAAAAATGTTGCAAACTGCTGAACATCAGGAGTGTTTGTTTTTGTTTTTGTTCCATCTACCAAACCATAAACTATCATATTAAACATTGTATTTGCTTTTTTGTTTAAATGTGGGAAACACTGAAATTCAGTGGCTGTTAAGGTGTCCAAATGCCGACTTTAAATCCAAGCGTAGATTCACTATTAATGCAGATGTTCAAGTATTATACTTTACCTTTTAAAATCCATACCTTCATTAGCTTCAATAGTATAGCCTCCGTTAAGATAATACTTGCAATAGTAGGAACTTATTGTGATTCAGGTAGAAACATAACATGTAGATGATTTCATTGGAAATGTTGAGTGACGATTACTGTAAACCTGATATGGCAAAAGGAAAGATATTGTTTGGACACATCAGACCATGTTAGGTTGAAACAAAAAAAACCTGCATGGGTTAAATGGACAGCATCTCTGTTGACTTAGTTCTGGACTTTGAATAGGTCATATAAATGCATGGAGATTATTTTATTGAAAACATTTTACATTATGACCACAAAAAAAAAAATCGCTGGTGAAGCTTCTCAGTCAAACACTTCTTAGTCGTTACAAAAAAAGAAAATTAAAAACAATCTACTGGACTTTGTTTCCAGGTTTTAAGATGTTTCGTTTAAAGGCTTTTTCAATTCAAAATGTCAGGAATAGTGTTGAGTTCGAGGTTTTATACAAGGCTTTGTTGGGCTTTGGCTTTGTTATAAAACCTCAAACCCAACCCTATTCCTGACATTTTGAATTGAAAAAGATTCCTGGATGTGAAGCGAAACATGACATGACCCCCTTTACTCAATTGCCTGGAAAGTCTTGTTTTTCATCTTCACCAGTTGTGAGTGGATTGATCCAAAATATGGATAGTACCCAGTTGATATCGGATCTATACAATGGGGGTGAGATTGATGCTTTAGTTTTATGCACTGTTTCAGTTTTATCACAAAAGCTATAGATAGGTTGTTGCACCTTCAGTGTTAAGGAGATACAAACACCCCCAACCCTCCACCCCCCAAAGTGGTCCTTTTTATTTTTTATCTTTGTAAAGGAGGCTCTATAGTGTGGCTTCTGGGAATTAATCTTGGAAATTCTTTTAAAAAATATGTTCATAGTTTCATAATTTTGTTCACTTTTTCTACTTAGCAACACAGAAAAGATATATACTGGTATAATGAAACATTTTATTCTTCTATATTAGTTTCTCAGCTATCTAGCTGCAAAAAAATTTTTGGACTTTGTTTATTTAACATTTAAAATGCAGTCAAATTTGTTCTGTTATTCTTTTGTTCCTGTTTTTTGTACTGTTATCATTATCTAAATATTCACCTAGAAACATTATCCAAATGATGGACAAAGTTAAAGCAAACAAAACAAAAACTTCTAAAGCTCAGAAGTTTGATGATATACTTAGACTGGGTGTTATATACACAAAGTGTATAGAAAATGAAAATTTCGATGCATAGAGCTTTTCAACAGTGAATGAGCAGCTTAGCAGTGAAATGAACATTTCCATTTATGAAGTGCAGCATTGATCAAAATGTAAACAGTGTAGGAGAGAAATGGTGCAAAAGGCATTGATATGGAAGGTTCAGAGCAGTGCAAAAATAAATAAATAAATATGGTGCAAAATGCAGGAGAAACACTGAATCGATTTCAAAATTTAACATGTTGTGCAAATATGATGTTTACATTTTGATACAAAGTCTAGATTTGTGACTAGATTAGACTTTTCAACAGTTCGACAGTCTTATGGCAGCGGGGAAAAAGTTTTTACAGAACCTGCTTTTCTTGCATCGAATGCTGCGAAGCCTCTTCTCAGAGGGCAGCAGGGAGAAAAGTCAACGGTGGGGCTGTGAGGGGTCATTGATGATGTTACAGGCTCCGGACACGCAGCTCTGGGATGAAATCAATATACGTATAAAACCCAAGATATTAAAAAGTATCAGAATTAGTATCAATATCTGCAAAATTTGCCCTGAATTAACTTGTGTCGGGAAGCATCTCACACCTCTAACCTCCACTATGTGTTGGTCTATTCCATAAAATATCTAAAACATTACCGTTGGTGATTATAATGTGACAAAATAAAATAAAAAATGAAACATACAACAAAATGTTGACTGAGCTACAAGGTCGTTTAAATAGAGGAACGGAGGGAGGGAGAATGGGGGCACTTAAAGTGAAAAAAGCGAGCTGTAAAAAAAACAAAACAGAAAATAAATGCCTTTGCTGAATTTAAATGTTCACATCCTCTAATAATATAAAGGAAAGTAGAAAACAAAGCCTGACTGTTTAGGTTAAATTCAAACATACACTAACTCTTTGTTTCTCCGCTGTCCTGCAAGTTATGTGTTCCTGTAGAACCACACCTGATTCAAATGAGGGTATTACCATCTCAGCACGCCATCCAGACCTATAGAAACTTTTTATTGACCCATTTATTTAAATTGTGTTTAGTGATAGGAAAACATCTAAAGGACAATGCAGACCAAACATGTTGCCTCAATGTTTTCTATTAAACTACCCATATGTAGAGTCTGGTCGGTATCTGATGCTCTAAAGAGGGGTCCAGCAATAACATAAAGTAGTGCGATGTGTCTGATAACAATAATGAAGTCTGAAGTCCAATAATCTGTCCTGTCTGAGCCTGAATTCTGTAACCTGCAGCTCCAAGGACAGATCAGACTCTTTAAGCCCTCCACACAGGCTCTAGGTCAGGAAATGTTTTTTTTTTTTTCTCTTTTTGTAAACTGTTACTTATTTGCTCTCAAATGTTTGATCAGATATGAGCTTATGATTCTGTAGCTGACAAGCAATACCTTTTTATAGAATGTGTCGATGAATTATTTAAGCTTTCTTTTTTGAGTATCGTTGAGGTTTTGTGGCTCATCTTGATGTCTCTTTGAACTTGCCATGTGCGCTGATGTTCCATAATAATGTATATGTGTTTTTGCCCATTCAGCACTTCAGGCAACTATTTTTATTAAACCCACCACAGAAATAAACTTATATTTGACTTTATCAGATTGTGTACTGCAGCTCCTGGTGTGTGTTGCCCTTTAAACAACACCGGACAGAGGGATGAGGACAGGGGGTCACTTGTTTACAATGCCGAGCTTTTATAGATGCAAGAATTTTCAAAATGGCTATAAATCTAAAAATCTATTCAACAATTTATTCTCCTTTAGTTTTAACATACTGCCTCATCATAAATTAATAACAGTTTTGTTAAAAGTTAAAAGAAAACAAACAACTTTTTTTTTTATTGCAGTAACATGATCTGACAATGATCAATCAAAAAAGACTTTACTTTTTGAATTTCTAGAATAAACAACAAAAAACACCTTAACCAGTCCTACGTATTACATTTAACAGAAGAACATTTATTATCCATTTACACTGCATGTTCTCAAGGTGGTCATAGTCATACATATGCTTCTCTTCAAACTGGAAAAAAAAGAAAAATCACGTCTTTTAACTAAAGAGAATAGATTTATTCATCTTCAAAAGTCAAGAAAAGCTGCACCTATCTACAGTTGGAGCAACACTTAAAAACAAAACACTGTAAAATCTGTGGGTCCTGTACAAACAGAGGATCATATATGAGAGGACACCTCAGACTCACTATGAAGCACAGTAAAGAATATGTGATGCTGTGGGCCTATTATTTTTTCCAGCCCCGAGAACTGACTGGATAATTAGCCCCTATGTATGTTTCTATTGAGACCTTTTATTAAGACCTTACAACATAAAGAGGCTGAGGAAGGTATAGAAATGTTCCCAGAACCTGGGGGTTTTTTTGAGTGTGAGATGCTACTGCAATAAATGACTTCATTGTTTGGCTTTTTACACACATTAACCAGAGATGGTATTTAATTGACAGGATGTGGTCTGACCTCTTAGATGAGTAATTCACCAGAGCTGCTTAAAGGTTGCCCATTACGTTATTCTAATTACCGTACTTTCCGGACTAAAGAGCGCACCTGATTTTAAGCCGCACCCACAAAGATGTTTTTTGTTGTTGTTGTTGTTATTTTTTGTTACTGGAAACTTAAATATATTAGCCGCACCTGGATATACGCCGCTGATATCTACTAAACTGTCTCCCACCAAACCTGTAGGGGTAGCTCTACATTTCCCCCTTTGAGTACGAAGTACGCTAGCTTCTGTTAGCTTGTTGACTCGTGACAGTAAGAGCTTCTAAAGATGAGGCTTAGTCAGCTTTGCTTTAGCTCTGCAGAAGTTGTGCACAGTCTCTTCATTGGTTTTACAGCTTTAATGCACCAAATAAATGTCAAAATATGTGAATTCTGGACATTTGTTCTCTGTTGGGCCTACTGCTAGCACGTGCTAAACGAAAATCTGCTCCTTCTTTGATTTCCAATTTTGACTTCCGCCCCCTGGTGGTTAGGAAAAATGTGCAGCTTCAAATATTCCAAGTTTCAAAGTGTAGGAAAAATTAGTGGCTTATAGTCTGGAAAAAAACTGTAACTCACTGTGCATGACAGCGAGACAGCTCGGCCTGCGTATAAAAATCCAATTTTACATCTTTACTTAATTCATCTTTAGCTGTGGCTCATATTTCAACATCATCAAAGCTCACTCCTTCCCTTTATAGCTTTTTTTTCTCGCCTTTTCCTATCTCTCTGTGCACACAGCCCAATATGTGGCCATTTACCAAGCCTAAAGATAAGAACATCATCATTCACGTCATTCTGAGAGCAGCTAAAGCAAACAAAGGCGCAGACACCAAGGGCACAAAGCTCACACACTGGGTTAAACCCAGCATCTGTTTTGGTGGGCTGAAGTGGCTCTTTCACACCCACTTTAACTGCTTTGTTGCTCCACAAAAACAGCGTCACATTCCTCAGTGTTGCATCTTTCATTTTTATGGCGTTTTTTTCCCCACAACCTTCTGTGGCCTATGAGGCATCTCTGATCAACAGCGACGTATAATGATTATCAGAAAATTTGAATCAAATCAACCAAGCGTACACGTTTGTCACATCATGGTGACATGGAAACAAAAGATATGGTTATTTATTAACAGGAAGAGGCTGAGTAGGTGCTGGGTGTGGACAAAAGTACACAACAAGGCTAAAACTCTCCATTTTGATGCAATGATTCCATCAAACAAAGATTTTAATGCAAACAGTTCTCTTTTTATTATAACAAGGAAGTGGTTTATTTCCTCAAACAGAACATGGCAATGTAAAAGATCCATCAAATCACTGGTGTGTGACATGGTTAAAGGTTGAACATGAAGTAAATAAGTCCCAGTTCTAGTAGGTATCAGTTTACGATGGCCATAAATAGAGTGAATTTCTAACTGAAATCCCCCAAAGTTTGAGTCAGTTCTCCCACCATTAATAAGATTCCAGAAAAACAACACATATAGCTCCAGAAAAAGTAAACTGCATGCAGTGTTTAGCGCCTGATTCTAAAGAGGATGCATATGCAATGTGTTTATCGCTTGCTTGATTCTAAAGAGGATGCATATGCAATAGGAACAGACCAATCTGCCTGCAGCCAGGATGCCCTCACTGTTCAAACAACTTCCCTTACTGAAGGAAATTAAAGTCAAATTGGGGTTTAAACTGTGGAATGTGACAATTTTGTGTTTGTTTTAACAAACCTGCCGTCAAATAAATAACTCATTCAACTCACTAGGAGAGGGCATTTGGAGATAAGCTTCTTGTCAGTGTTTGCACTCCTTCCAGAAACGTGGGCTGTTGGGTCACTTTTATGGGGTGTGATGGGATTTTAAAAGAGTCCCTGAACCGTGCAGTTCACCAGGTTACCCTTCAAAGAAAGAGAGAACACACAAGCTTTCCTATAATCTCTCAGTTTCACAGCACTGAATACAATTCTTAGTAAAAGTGAACTTTTAGAGGCCTCACCTTTTGAGACTTTCCCTACGTAGGTCATGGATTTTCTCACGATGTTGGGTTATTTAAAGCGAACGTAAAATCTGTTTAAGTTACCCAAATATGCATTATGAAAAGATTTGGGATTCAGGCATTAAAATGATTCTAAACTTAAAAGGTTAATGTTTTGTCTGAAAATAATAGGCTATTAAGTCAAAGTCTAAGATTTCATGTAATTAATGAAACCTACAGTAGCATGGGGCTATTTTTTTTTCTATTTTGGGGATTTAACACATGCAAAGTAAACAGAGAACAAAAAGGCAAGTGAAGGGGGAATGTATCCCAAGCTCTGAACATCTTGGAGGAGCTATTCTTAATTGATGATGTGAAATTATAGAGTATTTCATATGGTTATCCACATGGCCAACTAGACAGATACATCAAGGAGACTGTGAATGTGCTGGAGGAGCATATGGAAAATATTGTGTTCTTTGCACACAGGTAGGAAAAAAAGCATGTGGAGGACAGTTTTCTGGAGACCAGAAATAAACCTTTTTGCCTAGACATATAAAAGGGTGAATTGGAGACACCCAAACAGCGCACCTTACCCCAAACATGCCTAGCAAATGGTGAACATGGTGGTGGAAGTATCATGATGTGGAGACACTTGTCAGCAGTGGCAATAGACTCAAGCTGTTTTCATAATGGATGAAGCAGAGTTTGATCAGAAAGGCCCAGTTCAGAACTGAAAAAAAAGTTCTATAATTTTAAATTAAATTCTTCAAAATCAATGATTTGAGCTCAAGATCTGAAAAATAATTCATGTAAACCTTCTGGACAAGAGAAACGCTTTTATTTAGCATTAGATACGTATTGAAAAATGCACATTTTGTAATTTTCATATTAATCCTAAGCAACTTCAGGATGGTGAATCGAGCTAGATGTTGGGTCCCTGGTTTTGTTAGAAAAAATTACATTAATTATAGAAAAGTCATCCCCCCATTTGAACTAAAATCGATTGATTTTAGCTTAAATCTATCGACTTAAGCTAATATTTAAAATTTTGGCTGCTGTTCTTCATGACATAAAAAAAAACATTAACTTTAGGTTTGAACTTAGACTGATTTGACTGTGTGCTAAACAAAAATGAAACGAGAAAATATTCTGCATTATAAGGAATATATTGACATTGACATGACAGCATAGAAAAGTGGCCAAACCCAAAGAGCTCTACTTAAGTTTGTTTTAAAAGGTTAAAACAATGTGCTTTTTAAAGCTAAACTTCAAAGACTTTCATAATAAATCAAGACCTTTGTTATACTTTTTTCTATTAAGTCTATTATGTTTTTTTAAATAGATATTTTTAGGCTTAAAAAGAGATATAATAGACAATGTCGGTCTGAGACTAAATGAGGACAATGGTAAAATATTTACAATTTTGGGGGGAAATGCTGTAAAACAGGTTACTCTGGAGTAAAAATTAAACAAAAAGTGACAGTAAAATTTTATACAAAAAATTCTTGTAAAAGTGGTTAAACTTTAACTCTGTGGTAAAAAGCAAGAAATTCTTTTGTCCAATTCTAAAGGAGAAACATCGCCATCTAGTGGCAGGTGGAAGAAAGGCTACAATATTGCGACAGCTTGCTCTTTAAGCCCACAATTGTTCAGCAACAGTAATATTATCACCACTAACACTTCAGATAAAAGAGAAACAAAGCCCTTTATGGTAACAGCAGTTTTTTTTATTGTTTTGTCTCCATTCAGTCACATTTTAAGTCATCACTTTGAAATGTTTAATTTGAAGAATGCTGGCTGAAAAGTTTGGCTTTGTAGGGATGAAATACTATAAAAAATAAAAAGTAACAAAACCAAGCTGGGTGTAGTGTTTTGTACAGTTCTTGTAAACAATAAGAAATGCTACACTGATTGCAACATGGAGCTGAGAGACGATTAAAGGACTGAACACTGGCTGTATCAGCTACATGACGGTTGACACAAGTGTCGCATACAAAAGATTCCCCCCAAAACACCCCTTTCAACAGTCACACTAAACAGGAACATTTTAAACACAGTTTCTGCTACACACAAACCTCCAACATCTTTGTCCCTGGTTTGCAGTGAGATGAGGTATATGTGAGGCTGATTATTGTTCATGACACTTTACTTTCATTGATACAACAGCTTTACAGTTTCTACTGTCATATTTAACCATTATTGGAAAGAAATAGCTCTCTTCACAAGTTTGAACACACAAACCATGGCCTTATAATTTATTTGGATCATTCTTTTTGCAAGGTGGAACATAAATGTAAAGATCAATTTATATATTTTTGTTTTGTCCAATATCTCTTGTGGTAAAAATTATACAAAAAAAAGGCTAAAAAAGATCTGAAATAAACCAAACTCCATTGTTTTCTTCTGTTTTAAAGCAGGTTGCAACTTTTTATGGCACCGCTTGTTTAATCTGGAAGACTGATCACATAAACTGATTTTATTGTAAGTTTAATGATGTAACTAGACTGCATTTAGACTAAGTGATCCATGCATTTTAAATATAATCCATTATTTGGAAATGGAGTCAACATTTTTGCATTTTGATACGGACCTTATTCTAGCGCCCTGAGAAGACATTTGTAGGATTTTTGCAATATTTAAGCTTCATGGGTTGAGTTAATTGGTGTTTGGACTCTTTATTGGTATAACTGGTCTCTTCTGTGGCACAAATCCAGCTTTAAATTTCGTCCATACATATTAGTCAGGGTTGAGGGTCGGGACCTTTTCCGGCAGGTTTAAATTTAGACTGTTTTAACAGGGGCCAACTTACATTAAAATTCTTCCTTCCTTGAAGAAAAATTTTAATGAAATTCACGTATTCACTTGAGGAAAGAGCATATTGACAGACAAAAAGATTTTTTTAAATCTTAAATGCAAAACCTTTATATATCTTTTTACAAATTTGCTCAAAGTGGGCTGCTCTGTCAGCTAAAGGCATGTCTTAGTCTCTATATTCCAGTCAATGATGAATCGATCACTAACTTAGTTGACGATAATTTAAATAATCGGTTAATCAAGATTAATAGTTTCAGTCCTATTTTTAACCACTCTAAACCCAGTTTAGTGATTTTCCCCCAGGTTATGACCTGGAGGGAAAGAACCACTGGAAATGTCCAAATAAGCAAATAATCAGCAATAAGATGATTTGAGATGCAGCTGAAGAATATGGATTCTGATCTGACTCGAGAAGATCTTAACCGCATCCATCTAAACCCGCTTTACATGGAGGCTTTAATTAACAGGATATTCATTTATCTCATTCTGCCACACAGCAAGAGCAACAGTTCTACTTTCCAAGGCTGTTCTCAGAACAACAAAGTATGATTCTGAGACCAAACAATGGGAAGAAGTACAACTTCTACGGTTGTTTTAAAGAAACGTGACATCTCTACTCAAGTCAAAGTGCTTCTATGCAAAATATAGACTGGTTGTAAACAGATATGATTAAATCATTTAATTTTGTGTCCATAAAATGATGATTTAAGTCCAAATACATTCCATAAAAAAGTTTGTGCATGTAAACAGCACAATGCTGGTGTGTTAGAAGTTTCTAGTTTATTACTTTGTGGTTCCTGAACATCCTAACCAATATCGTTTCATCAAACAGTGAAAGTCTGAGTAAGATGGTTGAAATTTGGATAAAATAAACTAAGATATAAGTTCTGGAATGGCCCTCTATCCCAACCCTGCTTAAATTGATCAGCATCTGCGGGGATTAAAAGTTGTTTTGCACAGACATCACATTTCCTGTCAGATTAAAGCCAGAAGGTTGCTGGTAACTACGGAAACCATGGGGTTTCTCTGCATCTTGCTAAGAGGAATTACTTTCTTAACTGTATCATCAGCTAGTCTCAAAAATGGAATGTCCCATTATTTTGAAAGTCAAAAAATAATTAAAAAAAAAGAATCCAGCCAATAATTTGTGTATGTAAACTGTGGACCAGAACTGTAAAATAGGGGCACATATGGGCTCAAAGACTCATTCAGAGCAGCAGAAACGTTTCCAGCACTCAAGGCCCGCTACAGACCTTTCCACGGTTACTGTCCTGACAAACAAATTGGGTATTTTAAAAGTGTAAGCAAGACTCTACATATATTAACTGCCTGCTCTTTATGGGAATAGACACCCAGACACTAAAGGGATGATTATAACATTTGCTCAAAGTATCTAAATAAAAAAGATCAGCACATGGCTGCAGAAACATTAGATCATAAACATATTTTATCCCCAAAGTTAATAAAATCTGCAAAAGTCGCTAAGGTTGGTATCCAGGCAACTAAAACTAGGGGTTGTAATTACACTTACAATATCCCGATTAAATATCACGTTACTTTAGAAAAGAAGCCCACCCATAAGCCTAAGCTAAACCCTCCCCGATAAGTAAGAAAAATCAGCTCTCCACATCCTTCACGTGAAACACAAGGCCTCCCCCCTGCATGCGTACGCCCCGACAGCAATGGCTGAAAGCCTGGGGGATTTCCTCAGGTCAGCACTTTAACCAATCGTGTACTTTAAACTATGTGAAAAAGCAGCTCGACGTGCGAAAAGCACATTTTTAGATAAATAGGAGGAAGACGAGTAAAGAGAGGAAGAGGCCAATCTACAGCTGTCCAACAGCGACATCTACTGGCTGAAGAAGACATCCCAAAATATAATACAGACTCTTCAGCCCGATCAACAGCGCTTATTCTTCCTTCTACTTCACGGCAGAACCCTACAACACTTACTGTACATATACATATATATTCTTATAAATATATATAGATATCCATGAGCACGGCCCTTATTGAAAAAGACAGGAGTTTCACATTGAGATAAAAGTACCATAATCTCTATACAGCCAAGTAGAAAGTGTTTTCAGTGTTCAAGTGAGCTGGCAGCAATCCATTTCATGTCAAACTCATTCAACATTTAAGAACACAAAAAATAATAAGAAAAATATAGATTTTTTTTAAAACCACAAACACTTCTGAAAAGTGAGCTCACTGTCCACCGTGAGCGGCTCGTTTTCCCATGTTTTCCTGAGTAATACCTTTTGACATTTTATTTTAGGATTTCCTTTTTTTTTTTTTGCCACTTCAGTTCTGGGCTGTTTCCCTGCCATCATTTCTCATTTTAAACACTTGTAGAGTTAAATCAGCGCATTGGAAATGTGAAATTTTCTGCTCCTGCTAAAAAATGACTAGAAAAGAAAATACGTTTGAATTCATAAATAAAGACCTGACCTACTGGCACAGCAATTCCTGGTATATCATACACTCAACAGATGCTTTCTAAAGTCTTGCATTCGAAAGACGCCTTGAAGGCTTATTGCATGGAGAGAAGTAGGAATAAAGACAGAGCATCGGTGTAAATAAAATATAGAATTCACAAAAAAAAAATAAGAATAATAAAATAGGAGCAGAGGACATTAAAATGAAACGACAATGTTCTCTCAGGTTTCATCGGTAGCTTTGGCTTGTTGGTGTTTTGGAACCTGTACTTACTGGCTCATTGACGTCAGATAGCAAACTATACCCTGAGAAATCCGACACCGGCGTCCTTATCCTGTGATCCACTTCCCCACCAGAGTCAGTGCCGTAAGACAGACCATGAACGTCGGATTTGAACTGGGAGCCAAAGGCCTGGACGAAATTTTCTATCTGGTAGGAAGGCTTAGAGGAGTCCAGGGAGGCCAGCTCCTGCGAGGAAACCAAAAGGTAGACCCCAGCAGAGTCATTCTTGACCGCTGACCGATCCTTCTGGGCGCTCAGGTCGGATGGGCTGATCTGGTAGGATGAGGGAGGAGTGGAGGAGTGCTGCTTCTCCATCTGCTCGGTGAGCTCCTGAGACGGGGTGAGCTGCTGGTGTGAGGAAACCTCCAGGCTGCTCAGGTTGAAGCTGTGCTGCGGGGATGAGCAGTTTAGCATTGCAAAGTGAGACTTTGGCACGGAGGAGGACAGGGAAGGGGAAGACACCGGCTGGCCAAAGCCACAATCCAGGTGGGAAGCGCTGTAGATGTTCTTGTCAGCATAGAGGGGGTTTCCTGTGTGGGAATTGGTGAAGGATCCTGAGGAAGGGGGAGGCCCTGGGCCCAGGGGGAAACTGGCACTGTGGGTGGTACGCTCCAAAGCCTGAAGCAAGAAGCGGGAGTATTCATGCATCACTAAAGTCTTGTCTCCAGATGGGCTTGAGGTGTTGGTGTCAGAACCATTCACTGAGGCAGGGCTCAGCTCCACATGCTGGTCACCGATGTCGAAGTGAATGTCGGGTTTCTGGGTGTAGTGGTCGAGGAGGCTCTGCAGCACCTCATCCGTAATCCCCGACTTTTCCAGATTCAGAGGACCGTCGGCGTCCATTCCTCCTGAGATCCCACCCTGAAGAGAAGACGGCTGTGAGGACAGATGGACGCTGACGTCGTACTCGCTGCCAGGCCCTCCTGGCACCGCGGCCCCAGAGGGGGCTGCATTGTTTGCTGCTTGAAGGTAGCGTCGCTTCTTTACAAACTGCATGGCATCATCGTAGTTGCTGCTGGTGGATTCCACTTTAACTTCGCTGTTCTGCATCACGCCGACGCCTCCTTGTGCCAACAAGCCAGCTTTTCCATTCTCCACACCTGCTTTAGTCAGACTCTTCCTATTAGCTTTCTTGAAGGCCATCTTTGGACCTTGGCTCTGGTGTCCCTGCTGCATGCTAGGCCCTGGCTCGGTAGAGGAAGACACAGTGGGACTCTCCACAGAATATTCATAGATGCTGTAACCTCCGGACACAGCTCCCTGAATGTGCGACTCCCTCGCACCTCCTACGTCTCCCTTCTTCTTCTTGCGCTCCCCTCCCGCTGCAGAACCTTTTGACTTTCCCTTCTTCCTACCAGTGACCCCAACATTTCCCTGAGTAATTCCATAGCTGCCCTGTCCCATGTCCACAAAACCCAGATCCATCATCACAGGATTCAGTTCTTTTTTAATGGCTTCTCCACAGGTTCTCTTGTGCTTAAGAAGTCGATCTGTTCTAGAAAAATACTGAGGAGCACAAATACCACATAGTCTTTATTATTTCTGGAAAAGAGTTTATCTTTAAAATGTGGTAAAGATTGGGATTTACCTGCTGGCAGGTCTCACATCTGTATGGTTTTTCTCCGCTATGCGTTCTCTTGTGTCTCTCCATGTGGTATTTCTGGATGAATCGCATGTTGCACTGGTCACAGCTGAATGGCTTCTCTCCTGAAACAGGCGGAAAAGCAGGAGGGAAGGTTGACAATCTCCTCCTGCTCTGAGCAACACAACATCGCGGCTTTACTTTACTCACCACTGTGGATTTTCTCATGCCGCTGGAGAAGATACTTCTGGATGAAACTCATGTTGCACTGGTTACATCTGAAGGGTCTTTCACCTTGGATAAAAATCACAGCATAACCATAAGGTTAGGAGAATTTATCTGCAAGATACTCAACAAAAAAAGAAAATGAACCATTATATGTCCCTTACTTAAATGATGCTTTGTTTTATGTATAAAAAATAAAAAAAAACACTCTTGCAAAGGGGGAATGTGAGAGATTATAGCAGTGCTTATTTATTATTTTAGTTTAGTCATGGCTGAAACTTTTTCTTCTATAAATCAGTTTTAATTAGATTTTAGAATGATTTTCCTGTTTCTTATTAGTTACTAATATTTTAATAATGTCTAGTTTTTACTAGTTTTAGGTTTTTCATTTCTCTGGTGAACTTTTCGGCTCAAAATCTTAAAAGGTCATAATACTGTGTGAATACATAAAACAACAACTCAAAACTAGATGATTTTAAAACCTGGTTCAATTACAGCTGAATCAGGGTTTATACAGGAATGATTAACTCTAATTTAATGATTTTTAATGCTCTTAGAAATAATTTTAATGCCATCAACAAATACCCATGACTCTCATATATACACAGCAAATTCCTTCATCTTTTCCGTTGACAGGCTGCAATTCCTCTATTTCCAGCCACTTTTGTTGAAATTAGCATTTTCCCCATTCTCCAGCCTTTTCTCCGCAGCGAGCTTCCTTTCCAAACATAAAGCTTTATGATCAACCGGAAGCAGTTCCGCACAAATATATTGCGATATATTTGCAAATGTATATATTGTTTAATAAATTGCTTTTATAAACTTTTCTTTCTAAATAAAGCATTTTAAATGCCAAAATTATCGCATTTGATAAATTTTAATGCCAAATCAGGCCTTAATTAAAAAAATAATTTAATGACTTTTAATTATTTTTAATGACCCGCGGAAACAATGTGAATTGGAAATACAAAAACTAATTTTTTTTTGTTTGCAAGATTGATAAAAAAAAAAGATAAACATAAAAGCGAAGGGCATATAACTATAATATTAGTATATTTTATTTTTATAAACACAGGCAGTTATATAAATCAGTTTTTCCATTTCAACTACATGTTTTAAATATTTCAATAAAAAAAAAAATTCTCTTTTGGAGTTTTTTTTTTGTTTTCTTTTTATGTTTTAACTATCTACCATAAGCCTGAGATCTAAATAGGGCTAAGCAATGTGGCTAAAACATTCAGCCTTCTATATCAGTCTTTATCGAGAATTGCTCATTAGTGTTTTGTTTACTTATTTGAAATGAAAACCAGAGGATAAATACCCAGGCCATGAAGGAAAACTACAGCCAAGCATGGTGGTTTATTATCAAGAAAAATATCAAAAGTTGGAGCCCAGACAGGTAACTGGGTGTAAAGAAACGGTCATTTAAAAACAGATTCATAAAGCACTGGAACAGCTTTTACAAAGAAAAAAAACGTGCCAGGAATTTTCTGCCGCTAATTAAAGCTGAACTCTTTCACTGTTTGTAATGTTTGTATATCCCATGATACAACCCTGGCACACAGAGATTCACTTTATCCAGGATTATTGAAGATTTCTAACAACATATGGCGTCTAAACAATAAAAACAATCTGCTCTTTAAAAACTACAGAAAAAATTGTCTGCATTTTCTATTCCCCAAAGACATATCAGTCTTTGTCTAAAACCTACTTCAGCCGGATATATATATATAAAAAATAATAAAAAAAATGAATTATTCATTTGGGATTTGGAGTTTTCAATTCTTTTCTCAAAAAAAAAAATAAATAAAAAATCTTGGAAATTTAAGAAGGAAATATAAAATAAAATAAAAAAAACTAGTAGTAGAACATTTCTCCCAAGATAATGGCTAAAAAGGTAGGAATTTCTCAATAAGCAGATGGTTGGAATCATTTGAGTAGAAAATAGCTCAAATCATCCCATAAATAATTTTAATGAAAACTGATCTTGAATGATGAAGAAAGTGTTAACCTGTATGAATGAGGACATGTCTGCGCAGGTGATAGGAGCTTCTGAAGGATGCATTGCAGTGTTCACAGATGTGAGGCTTTGTTCCTGGAGACAGGCCGCCACCGTCTGCAGCCATCATAGAATGCTGTTTGAATACAGAGAAAAGCAGATCTAGTCAGAGGGGATGGCTAAATCCCAGGTTAGCTTGTTGCGATTGATACTTACAGATAGAGCTGCACCTTTCAGAACAAGCATTGTGTTTAAATGGTCAGGTAGTTTAGAAAAGTCTGAGCTGACATTAAGCTATAGTGGAAAGACAATCAAAATAATAACAAAGGAGTCCAAAGTTGTGTCTAAATAATCTGAATATTTTACAAATTCACTAAATAAAGATTTTATAGACTAGCAATGAAAAACAAAGAGGACTGAACAGGACCCACAACACTAAGAAATAGATAAAGAGTAGCAAACCTTTGCCTCACTTTTCTTCTTTTTAGGTTTACCCTCATGCCCATCACTGTTTGACCTCCGACCTTTCCTCCAACTGGCCTCTTTTTCCAACTGATTTGACAGCTGCGAGGATGACAAAGGAAGAGGGAGAGGGCCGTGAGAGCAAGCCGCAACAAGGAAATCACATGAAAGAAGGTTAAGGTTCTCCAGTCAGAAGCTGTTAAGGAAACAAGTCTATATTTGTAGCTCGTGCAAAGAAACGCAACACTCCGACAATCTTCCAGACTCATTGAGGAAATGTGACCTGAGTGGGTGGTGTAACAATCTCAACTGATTGAGGCATTTAAAATGATAACTAGGCGGCTGGATAGCAACTTCAATCCAGAGGACGATAATTCGCTCTTTCTTCCAGACGTTATCCAGTCTGAACATATGGAGACTGAAGGAACAAATGCAGGCACACCTGCTCATCCTAAAAGCAGCCAAATGTTTGGAGTGAAAACAGGTCCGACTCATAAATATTAAGTCAAAAATGCTGTTTAATCTGCTTAAAAATAAAAATTAGGACATACATGAGAGAAATATGACTGAACTTAACTATTAAACAACAGTTAAATAGTAACCCGGAATCTTTGATTTAGGTTTTTAAAAAATGAAAATTGCTTTAAAACACTTAACTGGTCAAAGTTGAAAAAAATTAAGTCTGAAAGCAACAATCTATTGTGTTTAAACCCAGCATAATTTCTTAAAAAACAAAACAAAAAACTTGCTTAAAAAAAGACAATCATTAAATCTGTTAAATATTCAGACCCCATGACCTCTGATGGCTTACTATTGTTAGCAGAGTGTGGATGTGTATATTTCTGTTTGAATGAGCACAAAAGACATCTGAAATGAAGTGCAAACTCAAACAAGACAGCTGCGTCCTTGCAAAGACGTTCTCATTCACGCTGCGGCCAGATGACATCACCCTTCTGCTCAGAGAGAGAAACTACTTTGCATCTGAAGCCGGCAGGAGATTTATGTCTCCATACGTTAGATTCTCACAGGCTTCTGGACGGCAACACAATCATCATGCATCGCCGGCTCGGGGATAAAGGTGGAATCGCCAGAATAATAATATTCTATTCTCACTTTTTTCTTTAATGTATGCTGAAGAGTGCAGCTGGAAAAAAAAATCTAATTTTCAGAGAAAACGGTGAAGAGCTCCATGAAAGAGTATTTTTTTTGATTGAAAGACAATTCAATGAACTGCTTTATCTCAAGTTTATGAAAACATTTTTGGAGTATAAACCTGGTTTTAGTGATGGAGACGTTTCAGATTTAAGCTTGTGTTAAACCTCTTTAAGATTTTGCTGATTCATAATTTCCCTATAGAAAAAAACTCCTATTTTGAAGAATAATTTGCTAAAATGTCCTCTCCAATTCAGATGGATCAGTTTATAAATGAGCAAAGTGAGGAAAAACCCCGAGAAATAAAATAATAAGGTTTTTCTATTATCTGTTCTGGTTGTTTCAGCTGAGTTAATTTTGACTAAGAGATGGAGTTTTGTTAGTTTTTCTCAAATTAATTTAAGATTAAGTATTTTTTTCTGGTGCTTAAAAAATGTTGATGCCAGAGTGTTTCTTAACTGGATCCAATGAACAACCTAGGAACTAACTCAGAGCTGAAGCATTAAAAAGCTTTTAGCTAGCCCGTTTTGGATACTCTCTCTGTTTTATCCTAAATGTTGGTGGAGAACTGAAGTGCATGGAGACATTTTATCAACCCAAATTATTTTAATCATCTCAGTTTTGGGGATTTACTTTAGTCCCCGTTTCCTAACAAACCCAGAGTTAGCTTTTTCTTGTTTTAACTCTAATTAGCAGATAATCTTTCACTGAACAGTTTATCCTCCTCCTTCTGACTCTTAATTCTGTGCATTTTTTTGGGCCAAAGCATCATGATAATTACCTTCATACCAGGCGCATCCTAACCAGGAGGTTGACTGGATTTTGGACAGAAGACCAGACATCAAACAAAGGCTACAGATATGATCTAAAGACACTTTGGAGGACACTCTGGTATTTTAGCTTACAAAACACTTCAGGACTTTTATACAAAAGCAACAAACATACTTTTTAAGTCTCATCTTGCCATACTTCTTGATCCTTTCAAATAGTTTTAAACTTTAATTAGGGATGTCTTGATTCTGTATCGATATCGAAAATCAGTCTGATATCAGCCAAAAAACGAGACCTGGAATATATCGAATCAGATCTCCAAAGTAAGCATGCAAATAGAAACAATCTGCTTCTCTTCGTTTCTGGTTAAAGTTTATGTTACATATCAGGTATTAATAAATCAATCAGTTTTTTAAGTTATATGATTTGATGAAGTTTTCTCTAATGTTAAGCAAAACAAAATAAGCATTTAAAGAATGCACGATTTATGCTAATATTGTATCAGGTCAATTTCACTTTTGGTCAAATCTCAAAGCTTCGATATCTGCATCGTACTGGAAATGAAAAAGATTGTGTGGAAACACCTCTAACATCCATTCTACGTATTTAGAAGCTAATATTTACCTGGCAAACGACATGGTTTGTAAAAAGGTTTGCGAATTCACAAAATCCTGGAAATACATCTTTCTAGGAGCAAACAGGTGCATCAGCTTGATGCAGAAATGTTTCGTACCCATGAAATGCAGGGACATATGTGACATCAACTTGTTAACTAGAGGCAGAAGGCTATAGCAAAACAAACATGGCTGCACTGGTTCGCGCTGGAATACCCTCCATTTCTTTTTGAAAAATGAGTAAAAGGACGAGGTTCTTAAATTTGTGGACTAACTCCGTCAGTTGTGAAACAAATAATGTGATATGTCACAGCTGCTACTGCGATTGGCTAAAAACTTGACATGGGAGACAGGTACCCAATTAGCTTGAAGAGTTGTACTGAATGCCCCTCACTTTTGTGGCTGATCGATGCTGCAGTGGATAGCAATGCTGCCTTGCAAGAAGCTTCTGGATTTAATTCCTGGCCCACAGTATTGTCTACATGGAGTTTGCATGTTCTCCCTGAGCATGCGTAGGTTCTCTCCGGGTACTCCAGCTTCCTCCAACAGTCTAAAAACATGACTGTTAGGTTAACTGGCTTTTTTCTAAATTCTCCTTAGGTGTGAGTGTGTGTGTGCATGGTTGTATGTCTGTGTTTCTCTATGTTTGCCTGCGACAGACTGGCGACCTGCCCACCCTGACAAGAACTAAAGCAGGAGAGAATGCATAGATGGCCCCTCAGTTTTGTAAACTCTTTTTACATTAGGCCTCCCAGATGGAAACTAGTAAAATTCCACATGAACAACACATATTAATCTGGCTTATGCCAGATGGATGGATGGATGGATGAGGGGCTACAAAGCAATTTTAAACTAGATCACTGGCACCAAGTTTGCCTAAATCCAACATTGTTCCCAACTATTTAGCGAGCTATCAGACCCCTCTTGAGGCTTTTACCAGCCCTGGATTACAAAGGAGGCCATAAGCATAGCTTAAATGTAATGTCTTGAGTTGCATTTGAATAGATTCTCCCTGTAATGACTCACCCACAGCCATTGTCATTTATTCATTGTGTCCACTGTGGGCTCCTCTGCAACATTTTTGTTAAAACTGATAATTTAAAACAATTTTTATATTAAATTTAGGTTCAGGTAAAATATTGATTAATACTTGAAATTAACTTAGAGGGTTTTTTTATGATGCTCTTTCTCCCTCACAAATTTTGAAATTCCTCTCTCCTACAGTAATACAACACACTTTTTATTTAGGACATAAGTTTTTTTTTTTTTTTGCCTTTTGTTCATATATGAGGTCAATTTACTGTTTTTATTACTTTAAATATATGACAAAAAAAAATTTGAGCATCTTCCACAGATTCCAGATGCAAGGTTGGGGATTAGGGGATTATAAATTTTAACAATTATTAATGAACATGCACTCCATTGTCTCACTACAAAAATCTCATCATCAATGTAATTATTTTCTCAGATGCTTTACCTTTTATCAATAGAAGGGATTTAACTTTCAAAGCAAAGCATTTAGTTTTAAACCACATCTTTCCACTGGTCTGTCATTGGTACCTACATTTCCAATGTTAAGGTCGCACACCAGCAGCTTCTGGTCGTTACCAACAGTCACCAGCTCCCCGCTCTTCCCCAGCCCTCCAGGGTAGAGCGGCAGGCGGTAATCGTGCTCTGACTGCTTCTCCTGTTTGATGCCCATGGCATGAACAAAGTCTCCCCCTTGGAGGCAGCCCTGGGAGCCCATGCTGCAGTCAGGAGACTCCCGCTCCTTCTTCAGGATCAGATCTTGAGGTGGAAGTTCCTGCATGACGGAGTGGGCCGACAGCCGGGTGAAGCTGGTTACCGGAGGAAGATGGCTGAACATTATCATGCCGGCTCCAAAGTTGGAGTCCATGCTCCCGTTGGAGCGCAGGAACTCATTCCCTAGTTTATCTTGAATGATGTTCATACTGATGGCTGGTGGGCAGGAAGACTAAGGGGCAGAAATCAAGTTTATCCTAAGAGAAAAAAAGAAAAAAAAGAGGAGCTGATGTTTATGGCAACAATAACATATTTTGGATAAGCTGTGTAAAATCAACCCGTCCGCAAACAATAGTTTAGGAGCCAGTTAAGCTTGGTCTTCAGGAATCAAAGCCGTGGCCTCTGATCTAACAACGATGTGCTTAGTCGGATTAAACCGTCAGTTTGTGGGTCAACAAAGAGCTGGTGTCTGGGACATGCGAAAACAAGGTGAAGGAGCAAAGGAACCAAATTCTGCCGGGTTAAGTAAAGTGTCTGTTTCTGGACAAAAATAAAGACACCATGACTATGTTCCAAACAACATATGAGGAACGACGGGACTGGGGCTGCCTTAATCTGCATGATAGAACGTCTGACCCAGTCATCCTATTTGTACCAGCTTATCTGTGAATGAGAGTGCATACAGACTGCATTAAAACCACTGTTTATCAGATAAAGCAGCGACAGCATAAACAAATTGTCTAACAAGAGGAACAACAAACATCTGCAGATGTTTTTGCAACATATGGTATTAAACGTTTTACTTTTGGGTTATTTTTATGCTTAAATAAAAGAAAAGAGTTGTCTGTAAAACTACCAAAGGTCTTTGGGGTTATTAAAAGTAATGCAGCTACAGTCGCAGCTTAAACAATAGAAAACGAGGCCTGACTGGGCTCTGCTTGCTGCTGGTTTAATACTGCGCCATTGACAACCTCTATTTTCATGAGAATTGAGTTCTGATTGTCTAAAGGTGATGTAACACTAGCCAAGACTCCAAAGTGTCGCACTCTTTAGCCTTTCCCCGATGTTTAATTCTCTGTTTACAGTCATCTACAAAGAATGCTTGGATAGCAGTTAGGCTTTTATTAACTGTTATTAATGTGAATCCAAGCCAAAAAAAAAAAAAACTCAACTTTTAGAAATGCGTTTTTTAGATTGATTTTTTTACCCACAGAGCTCAGATTTTCTACAGTGAAATATAATATTCATTAGAAAAAAAAATAGGACTGATATGATATGTAGTCTATAACGTTTTGTAATCACATATCATTACATGACCATGTGCTGCAAGCAAGGTACTGTCTTTGAAACTTGTAAAAACAGAAATCCCAAGTCTCCTGGAAGTTCTGGGAGTCTCCCTGATATAGATAGTTGTTCACGGATGCCCGCGAGTCGGATAAATTATCCCGGATTTTAGATTATTTGAGGTGGAGTTTTTTTATGTGAGTGAGAGCGGGCAGGCAGTATGATAATTCGTGCACCATGTGTTGATTAGAACTACTTTGATTGCGCAGACAACAAGATAGAGCAGGGGTGGGGAGGAGGTTGTCTATGAAACCTGTGCAGCGTATCTGTTCAAAGCGATGCTCTGTTCCACCAGCGTTCCAGGTGACTGGTTGTCAGAGAGCGCTCATTGGATTGGATCAGCCCGATAATTTTGGCGTTACTCTCTGGCAGTCATCTAGTTAGCACTCAAAGCTGTGCATCCTGTGAAACGGCAGAGGTTCATCCTTCGAGTAAAAAACGAAAATATAAGACCAACTTCATAGCAGAATATACTAAAGGATATCCATGTCTAGAGAAGGTGAGGAACAGTGGCGGATCAAGACCAAATGTACCAGGGGCCATGAGGGGGGCAGCATGCTTTCATGGGAGCACAGAAAAGCATGAAATAAAAACAGGGCAAGAGATTCAATGAAGTGAAATTTCTTCTCAATGAGGTTCAATAAAAATGCTATTTTTTATGAGGTGAATATACATTTATAATTTAGGAATTTTACATTTTTTTTGACTTAATTTAACTTAAAAATACTGTTTTCTATAAATTTGAATTCAAGAAAAACTGTTAATTCATCTGTAAAAATTAGAGCATTTTTTATTTGCTGTGGGAAAAAAACAAAACATTTAACAGATGAAAACTGGGATCCTATCTCAATCCCACTGACGCTATCACCTTATTGTTTTTGAATAATTAGTAAAACAGAATTTGTTATAAAAAGAATGGAATAGATCCAAAGGACCTATCAGTTACTATGTCTGTTCCAGCGCATATCGTCATTAGAATTTCTCCCTGAAATGAGTTTTTGGAACTTGGTATGTCTGTAAAAGCATCTTTAATGCACCAACACATTTTAGAAATTACATTTTTGAAATGTCTTATTGAAAAAGACAAAGATATAAAGAATTGAAGTGTAACATATAATAAATCTAATTTACAAGGCATGAAATTGATTGAACGGTTTTTGAACAATATAAGCAGCACATAGCTCTAAATAAAAAGGGTTTAATTTTAACAAAATAAATTAATCATGCACAATCTGTTAAAAATAATATCAGAAATCGAAAGAAAAATCAAACTTTTAACAAATTTGCCAGGTCTAAATTGAAAATTTTGCGAAATTGTTAAAAAAAAAATGAGTCAATAGCAATAAAAATATATATTTTTAGGAAGGCTGCATTCAGATGCTCCCATCTCCAATGCAGCATTAGCAGCAACACAGCCTGATCCACAACAGCTTAGTGGAAAACAAGAGCAAACAACACAGGATTTACTTTAACTTCTTTTTCTCTTAGGTGTATTTTAGTGGGTGAGCATAGGGCTGGTAACACAGCAGATCATTCACAGGCTGGTTGGATGTAAATTAGCTCCTCTGCTAATCGTTTGGGCTCAGCAGTTTTCAGGGGCCCTTCTTTGTGATGCCAATAATTAATATGGCCACAAAAACAGCAGCTCATTTGCTTTCAAAGACGCCCCGACACATTCACAACCTAACTTAAGATATTTTACCCAAACAAAAGCAGCTGAAGCTGCATATACGGTATTTTAGTTTTTACATATTTAATTAGAGTAAGTTATTTTAAAAAAAATGGACGAAATAAATTTGGGGCTAAAAAAATAAATAAATAAAACACAAAAAACTGAATAATTAATGTATTTTATTATTTTTTAGCTAATGAGTTATTTAAGTATTTAGTTGTGTTTTCTGGGCAGGACTGACCCAAAACCAAACGGCCCAACTAAACTCAGCGAACAATGATGCTCGTCTCGACAGGAGGAGCGGCTAACTTAGCAGCAGCTAACCTCTCAGCGCTGCGCTGGTTTATTCCGTTCATAACGAGGCTATAAACCACAGCATCCTAAAAGATTAGCTTGTATACAATCATCTTACCGGTGCAGGACCATGATCCGCAGCGGCGGCTCGCTTATTTTACCCCCAGAGGCTCCGTTTTTAAAAATCTACAGCCCAAACATTGTTCTCCTGCTGCAGCTGGTTTCTTCCATCTTGACCCGCGCGGTGCATTCTGGGTATAGTAGGCAGGAGGTGTTCAGAGCAGAACCCCAAAAACACGTTTTGTCTTTTGTCGTTTTTTGGGGGGGTCTGAGCCGAAGATTCTGCAAAAATTGTAATAATCGCCACAGTCTCGATATATAGGTACTTAAAAAAAAAAAAAAAAAAGTATTTTGTTTTAGAATTCTGACTTTTTTGAAATCAGAATTCTGACTTTTTTTTCTCAGAATTCTGACTTTAATCTCAGAACTGACTTTATTTCTCAGAATTATGAATTTTTTCCTCAGAATTTTGACTTTAATCTCAGAATTCTGACTTTTTTTCTCAGAATTATGACTTTAATCTTAGAATTCTGACTTTAATTTCATAATTTTGACTTTAATCTTAGAATTCTGACTTTATTTCTCAGAATTATGAATTTAATCTCAGAATTATGACTTTAATTTCAGAATTATGACTTTAATCTCAGAATTATGATTTTTTTCTCAGAATTTTGACTTTAATCTCAGAATTCTGACTTTTTTTCTCAGAATTATGACTTTAATCTTAGAATTCTGACTTTATTTCTCAGATTTATTACTTTAATCTCAGAATTATTACTTTAATTTCAGAATTCTGACTTTTTTCTCAGAATTCTGACTTTCATCTCAGAATTCTGACTTTTTCCCATATTAAACTGAAATAAGTTACCTTTTCATCCAAAATTTATCATGAGCTAATTTTCTATATTTATGCCGTTATAAGTTTAAGCTGCTGGTGGACATAGGGGCCACATTTCATCATTCTGTTTTATTCCATCTCTATTCACGCATTCTACAGTATTTGTTAGTTTTACCCATAACTTTATGTATTTTATTTTCTTGTCATAGTA
>NW_015151072.1:519822-521485 GCF_000732505.1 Cyprinodon variegatus | reverse complement strand
CACAGAATTTTGGATTTTCATTTGTTGTCGCTTCAAATCATCAAAATTAAATGAAATAAACATTTGAATGCATCAGTCTGTGTGCAATGAATAAATATAACGTAAAAGTTAAACCTTTTGAATGCAATTACTGAAATAAATCAAGTTTTTCAAAATATTCTAATTTACTGGCTTTTACCTGCATATATATATATATTTTTTTTTTTTCTTTGAATTTTTCAATACCAATCAATGTTAACATGTCCAAGATTCCACTGAGATAATTGGGAGAAAATGTATTTAGCAAAAAGTAGTATACTTCAAGTAAATTCTATTAAGAATAGTTAAGTATAAGTATAAGTTTAGAAAGTTTACCGAACAATGTACTTTTAGTACACTTGAAGTATTACTAAAGTAATACTTCTTCAAACTAAATTGGGACATTTTTAAGTTTACTAAAGTATACTTTAGTAAACAATAAAGTAAACAATAGTATAGTCAAGTACACCTGGCTATACTATTGTTAAGTATATGAATTATAGTTTAGCACTGCCTGATTTTAAGTATGAAATTAGTGCACTTTTAGTATACTTGAATAAACTACTTTTTGCTATGGGATGCCATTACATTTTTATTGCAACAGCATTTGCATGAATTTGCGTGAAAGGATTTAAACGTGTTACCTATGTGTTGCTTTTGGTCAGGTTCTAATGAAAGACGTTGTGACACCAGTCCCACAAGAAGAAGTGAAAGCTGTGATCAGGAAGTGTCTGGAACAGGCTGCCATAGTCAACTACCAGCGCCTTTCAGAGTATGCAAAACTGGAAGGTACGTTCTTATCGGGGTTCTAATGCTTGTATTGTAGAAACAGCATAAGAAAAAATCACATATATAAATATAAGAACTACTGTGTTAAAAAAAATCTGAGGTTTTATGATCTGTTCCTCAAGGTACCCTGCATATTATATCTCTCAGTTTGGCAAAGCTTGTTTATCTGTAATTATTTACAATCAGATGTTTAAAGCAGGGAAAAATATACAGGACAGCAAACCGTAAGGAGTGTGGGCGCTAATATTTGCTTATTCTGTAGCAGAAGTTACAATTTATTATTTTCATTTTTGAATTATATGCCAGAGATTGTCATTTACAAAAAAGATTTCAAGTGATTTGTTTAATAAAATCATTTTAATAGCAAAACATCTAAATAAATCTATAATATGGAATAAAGGAAATAAAAAACTGTTTTATTTTAAAATAGCCTGAAACACAATAGATCCTTTTGAAATGCTTTTTATTTGAAATGTTTTTTTCCACCTGATATTTTTAGTTTTAATTAGCTGGTTCCAAACTTTTAATGGACAAACTCCTCTCTGCAGGACCAAAGGCTACGACAAACATCTTTGTTATATAAAAGGGTGTACATTTTTTTTGTTCCCGTTCAAGTAAAGATAAATTAAATACTATTTTTTTTTTCAGTTTGATCCCACCCTTTTCTGCTTCTCTTTTACCATAGTTTAAGTATGCATTATGCCAGATTTATCTACCTTTTCAGTCGCATTGTTTGACTAGACTTTTCTTATATTTCTTAAATTATTATTATTTTATATTTCTGAAATACATAACAGCCAAATGTACAGAAGAGGATCAGGGCCACTGAAAAAAAAACTTTACTGATTTTAAATTT
>NW_015151072.1:516649-518636 GCF_000732505.1 Cyprinodon variegatus | reverse complement strand
CATTGGTCCTCAGTGAACAAAATCATTATAATGCTTTATGGCCCAACAACAGATTGCATCTTTGGCAGCTTTGGAAGTTCATTTTCAACCTTTTTTAGATAAAATCATTCACATCCTAATAAAATGGAAATCTCCACACAAACTTCTTTTCTACTCAATGATCCTGTATCATTTGAAGCTTTGCCTTGTGGGCGGGGCATGCAGTTGGGAGCAATTTTCTGTATTGCAGTGCTATCTCATATAAAACCTCTCATTCCTGCACAAATTGTGGATATGTGACTGATTTGTCATGGGCTGTGTCCGAACGTCCTCCTCACTCCCGATAACAAATAGGATAATCTCATATTAGTCAGATGATAATTTTAGATATTTTTGTAATTAAAACTGCTTGGCCTGCTGCTTTTTTAATGTTGCTGGATTTTATTGTAACTCTTGACGCTGAACTGGTCAGCCGCTCCTACTAGTGATATACCAGACATGGAGTTAGGTTAACAACCAAGCTACAGGTGACTTACACTGCAAAAACGATCTGAAATTAAGTACAAATTTCTTATATCAAGTGTATTTACCCTTAATTTGAGCAGGTAAATAAGATAGTTTGCCAATGGAATGAGTAATTAGATAATATGCACTTGAAATAAGACAATGCAGTAGATTTTTCTTATTTCAAATGTAAATTGTCTTGTTCCATTGGCAAAGCTTCTCATTTACCTCCTCAATCCAAGAAATAATGCATTTGTTTTAAGAAAAATTGCTTATTTAGATTTACATTTTTTGCAGTGTAGACCTCATTCAAAAGAGACAGGGCACCAAACTCCTCTATTCTACCCAGAAGATACATCTCCCAGGCCAGGTGAAGCTTAATCACCCTGGCGGCTAACAAGCTTTTTGCAGATCCATCTGGGACCAAGTGGGAGAAATACCCCCAGATCCCGAATAATATGTTTGGTCTCTGTGATTGAATGTTTGGATAAGGAAAGTAAAATCTACCAGAAGCTCTGTCACCAGAGGTAAGGATAAGTGGTTGAATCCCCTACAGGTGCCAGTGCAAACCTCCAACTAAACTGCAGTTCAGTGGGAGGTTGCTGTGTCTGCAGCTGCCAGATCCTAAATATTTATAGAAATATCCATATACGCCATGTTTAAGCAAGCAGAGATGCACTGGGTCTTTCTGCATAGCTGCTTTAAATTTGCCTTCCAGGGTTGGAGGTTAGAGGTGGAGCGGGGCTATAGGACAGGGCCTGGGTTGGGCATTGAGCCCTATACTGCAAAAGCAATCTAGAAATAAGTAAAAAATGTCTTAAATTAAGTGTATTTACCTTTGATTTGAATAGGTAAATGAGATAATTTGACAATGGAATCAGTATTTTTACTCTTAAACTAAGATAACTAGATAATATGCACCTGAAATGAGACAATGCAATTGTGCTTTCTTATTTTAAACCTAAATTGTCTTGTTCCATTGGCAATATGTCTCTTTTATCTCCTGAATTCAAGGACAAATGCACTTATTTTAAGAAAAAAGGACTAATTTATATTAATGTTTTTTCCAGTCTGTTTGGTGCCTTTGGCTCTCCAGCTCTTCCAATGATTTTCTTAGATTTGGGTTTCCTGGGCACATGATGCTGGTGGAGGTTCTCTGGGGGGGGTGAGAGGAATCATATGCCTGCTCAGTGAAAGTTAGGGGTTGGTCTGGCGTGATCAGTGGACCCACCGTACCATTTTTACGGTGTCACTGGCGGCTTTTGGAGACTCTTACGTGAAAGCATGTATCATTCCTACTCTGCCATGGGGCGCCTCCCCCACCCCAACCCCGTTCTCCCGCAGGAGTCCCTCTCAGCGCTGCAGTCAGAGCCGCAGGATGTTTACCCTCAGCGTCCAGACTGCAAATGAAGCGCGCATGCACCAGATTGACGGCGCAAATTATCACAATAATTAAAATAGCCTGCGCTTTGTAAAGTGAAAAAAGTCGATAACATGCAACTTT
>NW_015151072.1:512455-515873 GCF_000732505.1 Cyprinodon variegatus | reverse complement strand
ATTTTTTGTCCGATTCATCGATTAATCGAGAAAATAATCAGCCAATTCATCGATTTTTAAAATAATCGTTAGTTGCAGCCCTAGATTAAACATAATGATGTGATCTTTTATAGTAACATTCACACCAACTTAAATCTTCAAGGGATTACATTTTATTTAGAGTTTCAGAGCATTTCATCCAGACCAAACTCTGGATAAGCAGCTCATTAAATCGTTGCAGTATTTATCTTCTATATATAATAACTTCTTTATTTTTTCTCCATCACTGAATAAATGCACCTTTTCTTCCTTTGTGTACCTTCTGTTGTTTATAAGAGCCGATGTCACAAGTGATCATTTATAAATTGTCAACTTTTATGAGTCTTTTAAAAGAATCAGAATCAGGAATCAATAGAGTCGTATCCGAACACGGAATCGGAATTGTTCGTATTCAGAAACCTAGTCTGAAAAGTAGACCAATCCCAATACGCAACCAGTTTCAACCATTATCTCCTGCTCCCTGCCATCACCCACAACCCACACATACTGGAAACTACAATAGATAGGGCTTCGTAATCTTCTCAGGGAACTGGGACACCCCTTGCTGCATAGTTGATGTTCCGGTACGTAAATGACTGCATATTTTGCACCTACACATTATATGGGCTACCACCATACAGGAGACAAAGCTTAAAAAACCAAACAAACAACAAAACTATGGAATAATTAAATAAATAAAAAAATAAATAAATACCATTTTGATAAATAACACACAAATATATAATATGCCCATGAAATAAAAAGCAAGGTAATGTTATTATGAAATACATATAGCTATTCTTTAGTATCTACTTCATAATTGAATATTTCATAATAATTATTTTCATAATATCATACTTTTAAAAAAAAAAAATTTTTTTATTTCATTTTCAAATAAAAAAGTTTTTCCCAAAGTCATTTTTTATTTCATAATGTCATTTTTCAGCAGAATGACCTCGTCTGTCAATCAAAGCTAAGGGGTTGGACCTCCGCTGGGTCCTTTAAGATCGATTAGATCCGTGGCGTCTGGTTAGCCGCGTTAGCATGAGCAGTTTGTAACGCTGATGCTGCACTGTTAGGTGAACGTCCAGGCGCCACCTGGTCAGAAACACGGTGCTGCAGAGCTCCTCTCTCAGGCTGAGGTGCAGGATTCGCGTTACTCGCGTTATTCGCAACGTCTCTGAGCAATTCTGCGACTGACTTCTCTCCAGCTGCCATCTCATCGCTAACGAGCCGCTAACTCCTGGCCTCCAGTTGGTGATAAGTCTCCGCTCTTGAATCGGTACTTAGTAAAGGAGCAGCCAATCACCTAACTGGCTCCGCCTTGCCTGCTTTGATTGACAGACGAGGTCATTCTGCTGAAAAACAACATTATGAAATAAAAAAGGCCATTGTGGAGAATGTCATTATGGAATAAAGACAAACTTTGGAAAAAAGTTCTTTATTTTCCAAAATCTTGGAAAATGAAATAAAAAGTAAATATTTAAAAAGCATATTGTATAAATATTGATATTTGATATTGTGAAAATAATTATCATGAAATATTCAATTATGATAAATATAATATTAAGATGATATTAAATAATAAAAATATATATTTCATAATAACATTACCTTGGTTTTTTTCATGACCATATTATATATTTGTTTGTTATTCATCAAAATTGTATTTATTTCATAATTTTTTATTAATTTATTTAATTATGAATCTATTGGGCTTCCATACAAAACCACTATTGAACCTTAAATTGTAAAAAGCTTATTAAGTTGAGCTGGGTTAGTTATCCTTTTCATTTATCAGGTATGATTCTTCTTTAAACCCTGTTGAAAATTTTACTGGCTAATAAACATGCCAATTTCAAAACCACAGGACATAATTACAAATTGCCCTGACAGTTTTTTTTTTTTAATCACAACTGAAAATATAGAAAATAATGTTGACAAAGCTATTAAGAAGTTTTTAGTTGGCTTTTAAAAAAATCTGTTTTAATTTAGACTAAGAAGGACTGTTTTGTCATCCTACCTCCAGCACAGAAACCGAGTCGCTCTGGAACTGTTTGCCCAGCGCTGATCCACCACTGCACTCCCTACATCTCCCGCAGTTAGCGCCAACCCTCGTCCAGCTGTATCCTGTCCAAGCCTTGTTTCCCTTTTAGGCTTCCCCGCAGACTTATCCGATCTTCCGCTGATCCAGACAGGTCCATCGGTAGCTTCTCCCTGTCAGCTCCCAGGCGTGAAGACTCTTACTTTTTCTCTCAAAAATAAAGTTTTCAAAAAATTTCTACAGCAAAAAAATCCACCTTGTTCATCTAGTCAGAATTTGAAGATACAAAATGTAGAAGTATAGCGCCATCTATCTTTGCAGAGGATTCCTGCAAAGCCTTACTGAAATCACAACTGCAAAAGATACGTTCCATCCATCCATTTTCTCCCTCTCTCTCCGTGAGGGTCACCGTGGTTACCTATCTCGGGGGGGTGGCACCCTGGTTATGTCAATCGCAGGGCGACACACACACACACCTAAGAACAATTTAGAGACGGTATCAAACTTTACTTTTGCATTATACTGTAAATTAATATCTTTAGTTGAGTGACTCTCATACTCTTATCCAAATAAAATGGTTTTGTTGTATTAGTCACAATGGCTAGTAAGTCATGCATTATGCCAAAAACTATCCGCCTTACCCGTCAGTCTTTCCTATGCTCATCCTCTCTGATCTTGGCCTCTCGCATGCCTTGGTATCCTTCCTCTCTTTGTAGGGAAAAAGAGAGAGATGTATGAGCATCCTGTCTTCTGTTTGGCATCTCAAGTGATGGATTTAACTATTCGTGAGTATCTTTTGCTGTTTTCCGCTTTTTTCCACCATGTATTCTTGACTTATTTTTATTTAGACAGAGTGTATGCCTAGCGTCCTTAATGATCTGATCTCTTTGGTGTCTGACATCTTTTTCTTTGATTGTACCCTGTTTAGACTACATGGTAAATTCTTTAGATTTTGTTCTTATATCTAACAACCCTTTATAAATAACTTTGTATGTGCTTCCTGTCCTGCTTTTGCCTCCCATTCTGTCTGTCTGCGAGATGAATGCCTTTTTTATTTGCTTTATGTAAATTTGTTTCTAGTCTTGAGCACTACCTCTGTAAGGATTGCTAAAGTTCATTACAACCACCACCCAAACGCACAAAAAATAATAAAATGCATATTGCATGAATGAAAACATGAGCCAAACATTATGTACACAACAGACAACGAATAAGAAATACAAAGAGGTTCAGTCCACCCGAGTGACGAGCATCTTGCACGTCATTCTGTTAGTTTTTGCGTGACGTGCGTGTATAAGAAAGATGATGTTCTCAGCCATGTAGTTGGAATTAATTACAACTTTTTAAAGAATAAGA
>NW_015151072.1:509022-511400 GCF_000732505.1 Cyprinodon variegatus | reverse complement strand
TGGTTGATTACGTTACTGTTGATCATCTGTCCATCATCGTATAAAGCCCGCCCTGACAATTTGATTGGCCCGCCAGATATTGTGCTAGCATTGAGCAATGCCAGACCGAACTTCCCGACCTCAAACGTTGTGGGCGGGACTAAGTTCGGAATGGCACCCAGGCTAGTCCAGATGGGGCCACTAAAAATCTTGGGGTGACACACTGAAACTAAAAGCCATCATTTCAGGGGTTTGAATCTACTTTTGTGGTAAACCTGCCTGTAGAAAACTATAATAAACACTTAAGTAAACACCTAGTCAGATCATGTTTTATTCTGTGTGATTTTTAATATTACTAACGATCGAATCTGTATAGACAGAGCAGTTAACATTTTGAGTTAAACAGTATGCTTTCTTCTTATTCACTTTTTCTCCGTTGAAAGTCAGCTGAGCCGTAGTTTTCTGAGCATGCAAGAAAAGAAAGATGGGAAGGTGGGCTGCAGTGTTCTAGTGTTAACAGTGAAAAGAGTTTTTTTCCTCAGCAAGAACTTTTACTTTAATCAATATCTTGTTTACAACAATAAACAGTTTATAAAATTTTACAGTAAAAATTGCCTGGGTAAAAAGAGCATTTGCCTGAGGCATAATCCATACAACAAGCAAAAAATACTCTGAAATTAACATTGAAACCTTAAACAGCAAGTAAATAGCTTTTCTGCATAAACAGATAACTGTTTTGTCACGCATTAGAAAAACGACTTTATTCTCCTGTCAACACAAAATGGTAAAGTTGTCACGTTGGGTGGAGGTTTTGAGGACTCAAATGCAGTGAGGAGTAGGCACAGATGAGTTTGGATGGTATAATGAAAGTCCAAGGGAAACAGAAGCAAAAATAAAAAAATTACACCAATAAACATCATGAAAAATACTCGAGGGAAGCAAGAGACTAGGTGGCAACCACACAGCATCTACAACTCACAAGAAACCAGCACTGAATGAAGGCTCTGGTACTCTTTTAAGCTCAGCACTATGATTATAAAGATTACTTTAGGCTACCCAAGTCCTTCACAATGATCCACTATCGTACTGTAGAGATGCACAGCTTGCACGAACACACACACACAGGAACCCTGACAAATGTGCTGAAACTTACTTAATCAAAGTGCATGAAAACCTCTGACATGAGTGCAAAATATACCACCATGTGTGACAGTTGAAACAGAAAGACGTTGCACAATACATCTACGTATTAGTCAGTGCAGTTTAGCAGGGAGCTAGGCAACACACATGCAAACTGTTGCTACAATCATGCTAACTATGTTTAACAGCAACAACATACCTGAAAATGTATGAATCTTTACTCCAATGAGGAACAGACCTCAGCATCTCCGGCCATTTGGGCCGAGACGGATGGTGCCCACTTCAAGATCGCTCTTAAATTGTAATTTCATACTTCTTAACCACAAATTGCACAATCATAAAGTCACATGTGAGCTGGGAGGCCAGTGCGGTGGCCAGGGCGTTGTACGGGGTGGCCGCAGCCACCCCTGGCAACCCCCTAGTGGTGCCACTGCAAACAAATGATGGCATCTTAAGAACTGATCATGTTGAACTACTTGGCTACATAGCAGCAACACATGCATGAATAAAACCACAAGCTATGTCTATGAAAAGTTATGGATTTCTTTAAAAGATTCTGTATTGTTTGTGTGTTTCCTCAGCTTCAGTAGCAAAACATATTGTGCATCTGTGTGTTGACAGCAACAACAAGGAGAGGAAACTGTAACACTGGTGGTAACATCAATGCTAACCTAGGGTAATGCCGTCACACAGCATTGGGGGACAGAGGCCATGAATTACAGGGTCTGACCAGGAGATGGAGCTTCTCTTTAGATCCTAATGTCCACAAATCATGACAGAATATTTTAGGACAATTATTGATGTAGGCGACCAGTCAAGGACCAGCAGAAAGTTTCTAAGAAAATCTATGAAAAAACAACAAAACAGTCATGGATTTGCTGATAAGGTGTAGTGTTAATTAAATAGTGTGGGTGTTGAATTAACAGCAGTAAAATAACACTGCCATCGTAACTTATGATATATTTATGTTTTTAGGTTGGAGTTCTATATGGAAGAATTATCCTGCCATAATGCAAGAGCACATAATTTCAATTTGAGAAAAGAATTTCATCTTCTTGCACTCAAAACTTATAATGCTCACACTCCAAACATGCGCTCTCTCTCAAATATTTTCTCTTCTCTCTCAAATCTTTGTTTCTTCTCTCAGATTTAATCCTTCTTGCACAGATATTTTCTCCTCCTGCTTGCCTCCTTCTCTTCGCGCTCAAACCGCGCTCTGCCCGAGTCTCAGATACGCTCGCAAACCCGTAGGCTCTGCT
>NW_015151072.1:505045-508592 GCF_000732505.1 Cyprinodon variegatus | reverse complement strand
TCTTTCTATTAGCATATTCATTTCAACTATTTCAAATGCAGAATAGTCCATTATCTGATGCCATAAAAATATCATTAGTGACCTCCACCAGAGCTGTTTCAGTGCTATGATAAGCTATAAAACCTGACTGACTTGCAAACTAACGTGGTATGTAACTTTAACTCGACAAGTTAAGTGACTTTCTGTAACTTAACTTTTTCTGTTGCGGTGAAAGAGATCTTCTAGCCCAGAGACAGAGCAGCATCTGAGATACACTCATTAAAATTGCTTAGGGGACGGAAAGTCGGCGGACGCTCAGCTTTTAATGGTGGCTTGCACAGAGAGGAGAGGCGTGAGGCGATGGTTAATCACCGGTGCCAATTGTAGTTTTTTTTAAAGCTGGGAGTATTCTCTACAATCAATTACTAAATGTTCCTGTGATTTGCTTATTATGCTTGGGAACAAAGACTTTACCTATGTTGTTTACAAGCAGCTAAATGTAATGAAGCTCCTTTCATTGTCTGACTTTCACCTGGTATCATCAGTTTATGAAAGCATTGTTCTTTACTTTAGGATTTTTAGCTTGTACTTTTTCTTTTCATGGTGGAGGCTAGTGTTATCTTTTAATGCGGGGTCCGCGACCCCTAGGGGGTCCACGGTGGTACTGCATGGGGGTCGCGAAAGTTTTGGTTGGTTAGACTTTTTTATATATTCCCCCCTGCAACGTTTTTCATTTATTGAAATGTCTTTAAATACACATTAACATGAAATAACACACAGATAAATGGAGGCAGAAGATGTCTTTCAGTCATCAATGCTCACATTCAGCGACACACAGGAGCTCTTTAAGCTGGACACCGTTTCATTCACAACACCTGTCCCATCAACCAGGAATCAGAATCAGAAATACTTTAATAATACACTATATATATAATTAGGGGGTCCCCGCTCCATCTCGCCATCAGTTTGGGGGTCCTTGGCCAGGAAAAGGTTGAGGACCCCTGTTTTAATGTATTTGGATATACTGGAAGTCAGTCTTCTTGTCCTTCTTGGGTTCATTTTAGAGGGGATCAGGTTGCAGGTTTTATGAAACAATGATTTCTGTTTGGTTTTATCCGAAATTGTACTTCACATTTGCTAAATTGTTTCAAAAGCAGTTTTTTTTTTTCATTTCTGTTGTATTGTAACAAAGAGAAGCCTGTTAACATACAAAAACCAAGATATCAAGAATACTAATATTGCTTTATTATTCTTTTATCCTAAATATAAACATAATTATCTTGGCTGACTTGTCTCAACACACATGCCAAAGTGGCGATGTTTTTTCTTTCACGGTGCGGCCTGATGCGATCTACCTGCTCAAACTGCACGTTCAAAAACCACACATCAGACTCAGTGCCGAGAGATGGTGCTGGTCGGACAATATGGAAGAAGAGGAAGAAGTACACCCTTGTTTGCACATGTGCAGTGTGCAAGGTTCTGGTACAGTACTCAAGAACACCTCACAACGGCTGACTGAATTTAAAAAACATGTTTGATTTTCTCCTGACCTTACGATTCCTGATCGGGAGATGGTCTTGAGAGGCTTATCCCCCCTTGTTCCCCCTGTACACTACACAACCCCGAACGACTAATGAGGCTGAAGCTCAACCCGATCCAAAATATTGTCGCAGGACTGGCGAATCGGCCATAAAGTTGGTGTATGCCCAGCTTAAGGTTTGAGGAGACCACAGGAGCACATACCAAAATGTCTTCCAACATCTTTATTTAGAAATAAACCCCAAGTGGTCCAACAGCACAATTAACTCAAGGATAGCATAAAAGCAAGAAGAATGGATGTTCTGTGATAATGGACATGAAGATCTAGTTCAACCTGAGCTGGATTCCAGGTCCAAAGAGAGAGCTTTGAAAGACTGAACATCTTTAGACACGACTTCATGGGAGATATCAGTTTTAATCTGATTATATTTGACACTGGATGATGCAAACCAAGTCTAAGATTAATAAGTGAGAGGATGGGTAATGCTACGTTCAGACCGCAAGCAGCAGGAGCAGCAATAATGGACATTCTGCTTCATTTTTTATGCTTGAGCAAGTTTAGTTCTGATGCGCGGCTGAAGCATCTTTGCTGGTCTAGCTGTGCAGTTAAAAAGTGGGTCTGATGCACGTTGGGCGGAGCTACCCTATCCTTTCTTTACCTGGAACAATGGCAGCTATATTAGCTGTGATCAGTGGGTAAAATGAAAGTCCCCCTGAAAACATTGTCAGTGCAGTCAGTTCATCCTGATTACCATCCTGTCTTCAAATATTATTTCTATGTCAGAGCCACTCAGATCTCTGTACACCGGCAGTTCTCTGTCACTGAGAATCCCGTTCAACAGCAGCCTTTGGCCCGGTCGCCTCTTCGTGGTTTTCCACTAGTGTTCACAGCGTCTGGAAGGCTTTTTCACGTACGTAATCCATATTGCAGGCACCAGAATAATAAGATGGTGGCGCGCACAGACGAGCTCACAGCTCTCCCTATTTGTGCTTCTTTTATTGTATGTTGCACGTTCGTCTACTCACACTATGAAACACTACAGCCGCCTGGACTTACTGGACATCAGTTTCCAACTGAAGGTGACCATCTCCGGTGACTTTCACCGCATTCACAACATTCTGGACGAGATAGCAAGACCAGCGGAATCTCCGTGGATTGTTATCGGCTCTGGCAGGCAATGCACACGGCGACGCAAGAGGAAACAAAAACGAGGCTGCAGGGCTGGGCTACTGCTCAAGCTAAGGAAACCGCCACTCAAACCTCCGCTGCCAAGCCTGTACCTTACAAACGCCAGATCCATGGTACACAAAATGGACGACCTGGAAATACAGCTGGCTGGTAATCGTTATGTTCCTGATTGCTGTGTGCTTATCATCACAGAGACATGGCTACGCACACAAATCCCTGATGCCACGGTGCAGCTAGCAGGCCGCACGCTACACAGATCGGACAGGAACAGTGACTCCGGGAAGAACAGAGGAGGTGGGCTCTGCATTTACGTGCATGAAGGTTGGTATAACAACAGCACTATCTGGGACAGACACTGTTCTCCTGACCTGGAGTTTATGTCGGTGAGATGCAGACCCTTCTTTCTGCCTAGAGAGCTAGCTGCTGTTGTTATCACTGCAGTCTACACACCTCCAGATGCTAACGTAAACATGGCTCTCTCTCTACTACTAACAGGCCATCAACTGCTACTCACCAGCGCGCCCACCCCAGTGGAGTCCACATTATTGCAGGGGACTTCAATACGGCAAATCTCAAGACTGTCTTACCAAAATTCCATCAATATGTAAAATGCCCTACAAGAGGGGAAAACCATAGATATCCATAATAAAGGCTAGATGTCTCGTCCGCGCTGCTGGCCAATGGGGGTCGACGTCCGCACGTGGCGGCCATCTTACCACAGGCAGCTCGCTCATTCGTAACATTGTGTTTTAAAGGCGCATGTACTGAAATAACCATAACTTCCTCAATTGTCTAACTATTCTCAAACTGTTTGGTTTGAGAATAGTTAGACAATTGAGG
>NW_015151072.1:501152-503882 GCF_000732505.1 Cyprinodon variegatus | reverse complement strand
TATATATATATATATATATATATATATATTGTATATATATATATAAAACAAACTGTGTGTAAATCCGTCAAGAATTCAATGAGATAAGAGTATTTGTGTTCGTGCTGATCACTCACCTTACATTAAGTACCACAGAGCACACCAGAAAGCCTGCCTGTGGTAAGATGGCCGCCCGGTGATGCCGTTTGAGACTCCGCCGTAAGACATCTAGCCTTTATTATGGATATCTATGGGGAAAACACTCTGGGTCATGTGTATTCCAACATCAAGCATGCGTACAGAGCTGTACCCCTCCCCCACCTGGGCCGGTCAGACCACCTCTCCCTGCTCCTCACCCCAGCATACACCCCCCTCAGTCGACAAACAAAACCCACCACAAAACCCACCCATCACCACCTGGCCCCAGGACGCCCTCCCCCGACTACAGGACTAGATAACACACAGTGGGAAGCCTTCTACCACAAAGACCAGGAAATATTCACAGATGCAGTTCTGTCCTACATCAAGTACTGTATGGGGAATGCCACTGTGGAAAGTGCATCTAGGTGTCTCCAAACCAGAAACCCTGGATGACACGCCAGGTCCGCATTCTCCTCCGGGCCTGTGACAGAGCCTTCAGGTCAGGCGACAGAACATCTTACAGCACTGCTCGTGCCAACCTGAAGAGAGTCATTAGGACTGCTAAAGTCGAATATAAGAAGAGGATAGAGGAACATCTCAGCAACCCCAGGCAAGTGTGGCGGGATATACAGACCATCACCAACTACAGAGGCTGTGCTGTGACATCTGGGAACTTGGATGCGGGACTGGCAGAGGAGATGAACAGCTTCTTTGCCCGCTTTGAGTCTCAAACACTGCATCCAGTCTCATCACTCCAACAACCACCACAACCCCCACTAGCCCCCCAGCGCCCCTCCCCCCCACTTACCCTTGAGGCACAGGACGTGTGGCGGGTGCTCTGTGCAGTGAACCCCAGGAAGGCTGCAGGTCCAGATGGAGTACCTGGGTAGGTGCTCAAGGAATGTGCTTGGTAGCTATCACAGGTCTTCACAGACATCTTCAATCTATCTCTGGAACAAGCTGTCATTCCACCCTGCTTGAAGTCTGCTATAATCATCCAGATCCCTAAAAAGCCACCCACGAGCAGCCTGACTGACTTCCTCCCCATGGCACTCACCCCAGTCATCACCAAATGCCTAGAGAAACTGGTTTTGAGACACATCAACGCCTGTCTCCCCCCCAACCTGGATCCGCACCAGTTTGCATACCGGACTAACAGATCCACCGAAGACGCCATAGCCATCACTCTCCACTCAGCGCTGAGTCATCTGGAGCAACAAGGGAGCTACGTCAGGATGCTCTTATTGACTTCAGCTCAGCTTTTAACACAATAATACCGGACATTCTGATCACCAAGCTAACCAACCTGGGGGTCCCATCACCCACCTGCTCCTGGATAAAGAACTTTTTGGTCAACCAACCCCAGCGGGTGAAACTGGGTCCTCACCTCTCTTCTTATCGCTCTCTCAGCACTGGCTCTCCACAGGGCTGCGTGCTGAGCCCACTACTCTACTCCCGCCCACCCAGAGAACATCATTATCAAGTTTGCTGATGACACAACGGTGGTGGGGCTGATTATAGGGAGAAACGAGGAGGCCTACAAAGATAAGGTCCTGAAACTTGGTGAGTGGTGTGCATCAAACAACCTGGCACTAAACATCAACAAGACTAAGGAACTCATCCTGGACTTCAGATGGAAGAAAGCCGCCCCTGCCCCCCTTTACATCAATGGTGGATGTGTAGAGCGAGTGGAGTCCTTCAAATTCCTCGGCATCCATCTCTGCAGACCTCTCCTGGTCGGCCAACACCACAGCTCTGGTCAAGAAGGCCCAGTAGCGGCTTCCATTCATGAGGGTGCTCAGGAAGGAACAACTAAAAACTCAGCTGCTGGTGACCTTCTACTGCTCCACTATCGAGAGCCTGTTGGCCTACGCTGTACCAGTGTGGCACACCAGCTGCACGGCCGACACGAAGCGACTGCAGATGGTGAGAAACAGCACAAAAAAATTATCGGCTGCCCTCTGACTGCCATCTAGCACTCCCGTTGTCTCAGCAGGGCCAGAAACATCCTGAGGGATACCACCCACCCCGGCTTCCATCTCTTCAACCTGTTGCCCTCAGGCAGGCGCTTCAGGTCAATACAGACCAGAACAAACAGACTCAGGGATAGCTTCTTTCCCAAAGCTTGCACCATACTTAACCTACGTTTGGACTTTCACTAATGTATTGTATATGTATGTATGTGTTAATTATGGGTGCACTTTTACGGAGCTGCTCTCCAGATCTTATTGTACTGTGTACAATGGAAATAAAGGCTTTCAGATTTCAGAAAAGCAAACACATTTTGCCGGCAAACCTCTGCTGGACCTTTTGCTGCATCTTGATGTGCGTCAACCATTGACCTTGCATGTAAGCCAGCTGCTTCTGCTGCCTCTACCACCACGTGGTGCAGAAAGTAGGCAAAATTCCCTAATGGATTGCCTGTAGAAGCTGTCAAACTCTGGAGACACTGAAGCCGCTTTCTGATGTTTGGAGAAGCCCTTCCCAATCTGCTAACTTCTTGTTTTCTTGATCAGTCTTTGGCTGCCCAGCTTCCCTAAAGTAGCCTTAGAAGGTTGAAGATTTGGGATGGAACTAGAGATGTCCCGATCCAGGTTTTTGCACTTCCAA
>NW_015151072.1:496741-500272 GCF_000732505.1 Cyprinodon variegatus | reverse complement strand
ATATAACCTAACGGAATATCTTCAGAACGGCTCCAAATGACACTAAACTCATATGGGAGAGTAGAACATGATGGAATAACGGAAAATCAAGGGGCCGATGGAAAAAAAAACAGTGTTCCCCTTTAGAGAGGAAGATGGCGGGAACTTTAGTAAGGCCAAACTCCTTTTGACAAAGCTAGATGGTACTTGCCTTTTTTAAACAGTACTAAATATTGTCCACTCCTTAAAAATGTATTCTATTTTTTATTATATCATATTATATTTATTCTATTTCCTCAGTAGGTACTTACTGTTAATTTAGTTTTCTTTTTAGTTTTGCTTCTTTTGATTTTTAGATACAAATCAAATGTGATGGAATGTCTTTTTTACATCAGTTTGCAAACCCTAATAAATAAAGATGATTATTATTAAAATAATATCTTTCATTTTAGACAAAAATGCATTAGTTTAAAAATTGCAGTAGTTTCACGTGTGGTGGGAAAATATCAATTTCCTATGGAAATGGATAGAATATAATATCATTCCTTTAAGCTGCAAGGCTACATGGTCTCAGCGTGAGAGATGTTTTTATCCTATTAGGGATTTTTTAGGATTTAAACAACACGCCAGACTCTTAAGGGGTTATTCATGATATTATACTATTTTCCTCAACTATCTGTTATTGTTTTGATTGACAGAATGTGGAGACCATCACCGCTTTTAGTGGACGAACCTCTGTCTAATCAGAAAATGACAGAAAATCAAGCTGCTATGATCGTCTTGTTCTCTCTTTGCAAAGATAAATAAAATGACGACTGATTGATTTACCATCTATCTCCTTTATTTAAGTGGATTGCACAGTTGAATGTTTTTTTTTTCCTACGACACATGTTATATTAAATACAATAAATCAGTCACTATCCAACCAAACCGCTCCAATAATCCATTTTTACTTTTAGAATCCCGGCCTGCCTTTTATGCCCGATAACTTCACTGTCCCGTTGTAAGTGATAAAAAATACTTTGCTGTTCTGATATATGAGAGTAATGGATGAAGTGGAAGCACTTTGCTTTGTACTATGGTGTTTCTACCTCAAATTCCATTATCTGCCTTATATACCTTATCTATATCATCTGCATTCTAACACCTTAAATCTCATTCTCATCCTTATACCATGGCCTATTACTCTACCTACAGATGTGTAAATCTACTGTTTTTGAAAAACACTGCTTAGTGGAACTTGTCTGGAGTTGATTTCACAAGGTTCTGTCAATCAACCAGTTAGGTTATTTTCTGGCCATAGTATAAAAGACACCTCTCACTTAACGAACTGAAGGTGTGGAAGTCAAACTTTCATTTAGTGTAGCCTGCAGTGATCAGCCAATATATTATGACCATTGCTGAGTAGCACAGGACTAATCAAATTGAAATGCACTTTATTGTGAAATGAAATTCATGTTCCAATATTCTGTAACAGCGTAATGAGACGATAGTGATCGTCATCGTCCTTCTCTGAGTGGTCACAATACTTTGGCATATGTATTGCTACATTTATTGTGAAATCTAAGTGCAACAAACACATGAAAACGAAAGAAAGATAAGAACATTACTGCATGATAAGTGTTTCGTGTCTCTGCTTCTGTCCCTCGTCATGTCCATGTTTTTTTTTTCCAATGTTAGCACTGCTCTGTCAAAATAAACTGCCAATTATTCATAAATATATATCTATATATCTATATAAATATATATAGACACACTATATTGCCAAAAGTATTTGCTTACTCATAAAAATGAGTGAAATTCTGTGTTCCAATTACTTCCATGGACACAGGTGTATAAAATGAAGCACCTGTAGGCCACCTGCACAAAAAAGTCAGCTGTATAATCAGAAGATGGAAGTACCGTAAATCCTCTAATATTGGCCTGTATTCCATTAACTACAGAGATCGTAGTGGCCACAATCCGCAAGTGATGAGGAGATTATGGGGAAAGAATTGGAGAATTTTTTTTTGTTGTTGTTTTACTACAAACTAAACACGACAATTTGAGTGAGCGGCAAGGTGATTAAAGCTATAAGTTGCCTTTTGTTATGAATAATGATCACCATGGAAAATGTTCAATAAGTTTGATTTGTGGAGAACAGCGTTAAAATGACAGATATCATTGGCCTTTGTTGTTCTGAATTTCCCTTGGGATGTACGATACCGTCTACGTCAAATAAAATGTCGCTCTGATGGCAGAACAGTTTTTGTCCCATTTTTTTTTAAACGTTGTTTGGAAAGTCAATTTGGCCAAGATTCCATTCTTCTTAGGCTTTTTTTTCTTTTCGTTTTGCCGTGCAGAAAATTGCAGCTGCTGGAAGACGNGGTGATTAAACCTGTAAGTTGCCTTTTGTTATGAATAATGATCACCATGGAAAATGTTCAATAAGTTTGATTTGTGGAGAACAGCGTTAAAATGACAGATATCATTGGCCTTTGTTGTTCTGAATTTCCCTTGGGATGTACGATACCGTCTACGTCAAATAAAATGTCGCTCTGATGGCAGAACAGTTTTTGTCCCATTTTTTTTTAAACGTTGTTTGGAAAGTCAATTTGGCCAAGATTCCATTCTCTCTAGGCTTTTTTTTCTTTTCGTTTTGCCGTGCAGAAAATTGCAGCTGCTGGAAGACGACTAAATTACCCGTACTTGTTGATAATGTTCTGTATATCGTTATATTAACTGTACTTTTTCAATAAACAAACTTAGTATTCTATAGGTTCAAATAGACACAAAATCTCTTTTTTTATTGATTCCACTGATAGTTTGTTTCGCTCAAATAGAAATAGAGGCCTGCCTCTAATTCTGGCCTCCTTCCAATAATGGCCTGGATCAAGATGTACCTGAGTGAAATAAAGGCCCCGTCCTATATTAGAGGATTTACGGTATCAGCAATGTAACCTCATGGAGTGGTGGGGGTGCTGGGGGGGCAGCAGATGCCGAAGAGCATAGTGCGAAGAGGTCATCAACTTTCTGCAGAGTAAATCACTACACACCTCCAAACTTTATGTGGCCTTCATATTAGCTCAAAGTACGCAGAGCTCCAAAGAATGGGATTCATTGGTCGAGCGGCTGCATCACCAGGTGCAATATAAAGCAAACTGCACTACAAAAACGATGTAGATATAAGTCAACATTTCTTAAATTAAGTGGATTAACCCTTAATTTGAGTAGGTAAATAAGACGATTTGCCAATGGAATTTACGGAGCCCCTCTGATGACATGGTCAAAAAAAATGTTTAATTGTGGCTACGAAGTAGTATTTTGCGGTCACGCAATAAGTATAACGTGCGCACGAAATACTACTTCGTAGCCACGCAATAAGTTTAACGTGCGCACGAAATACTACTTCGTGGCCACGCAATAAGTTTAACGTGCGCACGAAATACTACTTCGTGGCCACGCAATAAGTTTATCGTGCGCACGAAATACTACTTCGCGGCCACGCAATAAGTTTATCGTGCGCACGAAATACTACTTTGTGGCCACGCAATAAGTTTATCGTGCGCATGA
>NW_015151072.1:493826-496325 GCF_000732505.1 Cyprinodon variegatus | reverse complement strand
TATAACGTACGCACGAAATACTACTTCGTGGCCACGCAATAAGTTTAACGTACGCACGAAATACTACTTCGTGGCCACGCAATAAGTTTAACGTACGCACGAAATACTACTTCGTGGCCACAATAAAAAAATTTTTTTTGACCATGTCATTAGAGGGGCTCTGTAGGAATTAGTATTTTAAAATAAGATAATTAGATATTATGCACTTGAAATTGTTATGATCTTGGCACTGATGGCTGGCTTATTGCTCATTTCATTCACCTGCCTAACTTCTGCCCGGTTTCCAATTACCTCTCATCTAATCCACCTGCTGCTGCTTCTATTTATGCGGCTCAGTCCCAGCAATTGTGGCCAGATTATTGATGTTGACGCTGATGCCTTTTTTTCTAGTGTTAATTATCGGGGGCCATTGGAGAGATGGTTCTTAGCATTGCGTAGTGTTCCTGATATCCTGACCCTGATCTGCCTCTCATCATGCCCTGTTCCTGTCTTGGCTAATTGGAGAGAGCGGATTTAGAGTTCCGCAGTGTTCCTGATATCCGGATCAGTTCTGCCTCTCAACCACGGTTCCTGTCTGAACATTCTGCCTGAACTGTCTGTAGAGTCCTGGAACTCTGAACCCTCCTGTTCCTGTTCTGATCTTTTTCCCTGACCTTGCTCAGACTCCTGCTTGTTCTCCAGGGCTGCAGCATCTGGGACACTCTGGGCGGCACCCAACCTCATCTCCTTTGCAGCCCACCGGCTGGATCTAATCTGGTTATATGGGGATGGAATGAGTGGTTAAACCAAAGTTTCCAGTGATGGGTGGCCGTCCTTCTTTCTATCTCGCCTTTTAAATGTAAATTCTCTTTTTCCATTGGCAAAAAGTCTGACTTACCTCTTCAAGAAAAATGCCCGTATTTTCAATTTTTTCCAGTGTTCCACTGGACTCCAGAACAGTGGAAACACCTTGTATGGAATAATGAATCGTTATCTGATGGATGAGTCTGGGCTTGGCAGCTGCCAGGAGAATGCTACCCGTCTGACTGCATTATTCCAACTTTAAAGTTTGGTGGATATTGGATAGTTTTTTGCTTCCAGCTGTGTGAGAACAATTTGAAACTAACCTTTTCCTCTTCAAGCCTGATTTATCACCAGAGCACTAAGTAAGGTCCATAAAAACATGGATGTCAGGGTTTGGTGTGGATGAACTGCATAAGCCTGCACAGAGTATTAAAATCAACCTTCTAGAACAGTTTTGGGATGAATTAGAGCGCAGACTGAGAGCCTGGCCTTCTCGTCCAGCAGCAGTGTGTGACCTCACAAATGCGCCTCTGAAAGAATGGTCAAAATTTCCCATTAGACTGATTAGAGTTGAAGCTGTTGTAGCTGCAAAAGATGGAATCGCACCCTAATTAACCCCTAAGGTTTACGTTACTGAAACTCATAGGTGAGCCAAAGCAGGTGAGCGGATACTTTTGGCAATATAGTGTAAGTCAATGCATGGGTTAAATGGGTTGATTTATTGATGTGTAACCCCTAAAATGGAAATCAATGTTTGCAGACGTGCAGATTGTTACAGTTACAGTAAGAAGTTTGTTTTTAACAGATGGAATATGAACAATCTGCGTGACAACAGCTGATTCCAGGTTCTTGAGTTGCTCAGACCATTAAATCCATGGTTTGTTATTTAATTAGATAACGTGCATGTTTGGTATGTCAGGAAAACATATGGTTATGTTAGGACACTAAAGGTTGCATGAAGGTTTTATCCAGGAGTTTTTCTTCCTGATAAAAGCTGACTTTGTTGATTCTTAACACTTGTTTTCAGAAAACGTAGGCCGTTTAGTCACCCCTGCTAAAAAATTGGAAGACACTATCCGGCTGTCCGAGCTGGTCATCGAGGTCCTTCAGCAGAATGAGGAACACCATGCGGAGGTCAGTATGCTGCTGAGCATTTCCATCCAATATGTCCCCCTGGTTACTCTTCCCCAAAGTTTGCAGCCACCATTATTGTTTTACCTGCAGTTATGAAATGGTTAAATTGCTAAAACATTCATTAGAGAATATTTATTCTGTTGAAGGGCTCTACAGTGCAATCATTTTATTCTTTACACTGCAAAAGAAATGTCAATCTAAGTAAGTTAATTTTACCTAAATTAAGTGTCTTTGTTATTGAATATAGGAGGTAAGGGAGACACTATGCCAATGGAAATGACTATTTAAATTTAAAATAAGGAAAAACAATTGCATTGTTTTATTTCAAGCCCATAATATCTAATGATCTTATTTTGAGAGTAAAGATACTAACTTCATTGACAAATCATGTAATTTACCTGCTGAAATGAAGGGTAAGTACATTTAAATGAAAACATTTTTATGTATTTCTATAGGGATGCACGATATAATCGGCCCCCTATCGGTATCGGCCTTAAAACTGAATATCGGACACCGGCCCCCCCACCGATATTTAACCCGATATTTGATCAGCTTCTGAGTTTCTAAAGTCTAAAAAAAAAA
>NW_015151072.1:491114-493210 GCF_000732505.1 Cyprinodon variegatus | reverse complement strand
CTACATGAGTTTTAAAATATCGGATATCGGCTAAAATCCCGATATCATGCATTCCTATATTTCTACACTGTTTTTGTAGTGGAAGTAAATGCATAACCAGGCTCTGTGGGGAAATACATACTTGCAAACCTCGTCTTCCTGGCAGCGACAGCTGCCATCAAGCATGACTGACAATGAATCCTTTAAATCACTCGAGGGGAATTTTGACCCAAACTTTGCTGTACATTTGACTAAATTTACAAAGGATCACTACAAAAATAAAATAAAACCAGTTTACAGACTGATAGTGAATTGGGACTACAGTTTGCATTTTTGAGAGAGTATATCTATTTTTAAAAGCGACTATATTGCTGTACAATAACAGCATAAAAGCCACACTGCAAAAAATAGAAATCTGTCATATTTCTCCTAAAATAAGTGCTTTTTTTTCTTGAATTGAGAAATTAATAGAGACATTTTGCCGATGAATGATGACCACATTATTCACATAAACAAACAAAAAAAAAATAGCAATCTGTTATATTAAGTTCATAGTATTTAGTTATCTTATTTTAAGGCTAAAAATACAAATGAAGGGTAAATAAACTTATTTTGAGAACTGTTCACCCATTTTAACATCATGTGTGAAGTGTAAGGATACATATCACATAGAAAATGTGTTTCATCATAAATTAGATTATTTCTTGGATTCAGAACTACAGTAAATTTGATTGACTTCCTTTCTGCTTTTTACTTCAATGGTTTATTTGGTTGGCGTGCAATATTATGCACAGGGAAGGGAGGTAAGTACAAAGTGTATTACTCTCCCCTCCTATCCTAATCAACCCAGGCCCTCTGCATGCACATAATCAAACAGATGTTTTTGCAGAGGATCCTTTATGTTTTCTGCATTTTTGCTGCAAGTAAAGTGCTTGTCATAATACTTTGTATTCCTAAAGGTAAAGCCGTATACAAAAGTACCAACAAGCACTTCAGCAATTTTGAAAACAGACCTTTGCTCTGAAAAAAGCAAACTGCAGAGTTGTGACAATTGCTGCTGATCGTCCAACTCGGTACCTGTTTTCAAAGATTTACCCCTAAATCATTCCTCAAGATGCTGAACTATCAATCATGGTGTGAAACTAACTAACCTGTTTGTAATATAAAATCTAACGGTGACTGAAGTCCAGCATTATTTTTAAATATAGTCAGTGCTGTTTTATAGTCATATTTACAATCCTATCCTCCTTGCTGCTCATGTAATCATGTGTTTAAGTTATGATCACTGGAGATATGAAACATGCCTTTAAAGGTTTATAACAAAACATTTAAACACACCAGCAGAAAATATTATATTTACATAGGATTTTAGGTTAAAGTGAATAAAAAGATGACATCCTTCATCCTATCAGAGAGAGGAAAATAAATAAAAAAACACAAAAACAAAGGTGGCATTTAGAGACTCACCAGGAGGTAAAAGAGGAGGACTCCATCCAGTTCAGGGCAAAATAACGACTAAATCTTCCTGGAATGAACTTAGTTTCCTATATTTATGTTTCATTTAACACAATATCCAACAAAGTGTGTAGCTTCAAACTAAATCCTAAAGGTTTTTTCACGTTGCAGAAAAGTTCTGTTTTATTAGCAATGAAGTTATTGAATGTTTTTTTTTTACTTTTAATCAGAATCAGAATTACTAAATTAATTATATTCTTGCAGTGCAACTGTATACAGAAGAGAGAAAAATAGGATTGTTAGCAAAATATGCAAAATGACATAATTAGACGGTGTAAAATAAGTCAAATTACAATGCAGTAAATTTACTCCCCTCCAATATAAACTGTGTAAAATATAGGAACAGAATAAGATTAAGGATAAGAATAAAAATATAATAAGATAAGGATAATAATAAGATAAGATAAGGATAAGATAAAATAAGATAAGGATAAGATAAAATAAGATAAGGATAAGATAAAATAAGATAAGGATAAGATCAAATAAGATAAGGATAATAATAAAATAAGATAAGGATAAGATAAAATAAGATAAGGATAAGATAAAATAAGATAAGGATAAGATAAAATTAGATAAGGATAAGATAAAATAAGATAAGGATA
>NW_015151072.1:488326-488711 GCF_000732505.1 Cyprinodon variegatus | reverse complement strand
AAAATAAGATAAGGATAAGATAAAATAAGATAAGGATAATAATAAAATAAGATAAGGATAAGATAAAATATGATAAGGATAATAATAGGATAAGATAAGGATAAGATTCAATTAGATAAGGATAATAATAAAATAAGGATAAGTTAAAATAAGATAAGGATAATAATAAGATAAGGATAAGTTAAAATAAGATAAGGATAATGATAAGATAAGGATAGTAATAAAATAAGATAAGGATAATAATAAGATAAGATAAGGATAAGTTAAAATAAGATAAGGATAATAATAAGATAAGATAAGGATAAGTTAAAATAAGATAAGGATAAGTTCAAATAAGATAAGGATAATAATAAGATAAGGATAAGTTAAAATAAGATAAGGATAA
>NW_015151072.1:481233-483406 GCF_000732505.1 Cyprinodon variegatus | reverse complement strand
ATAAGATAAGGATAAGTTAAAATAAGATAAGGATAAGTTCAAATAAGATAAGGATAATAATAAGATAAGGATAAGTTAAAATAAGATAAGGATAATAATAAATTAAGATAAGGATAGAACCTTAATATTGTTATTTTAGTGTCTTTCACACTTAGATAAAAAGCTCAAAGCTTCTATTGATTGACGGTTCTGGAAACATTAGAGGCCACATTTCCACAAAAACAATTTAGCATCTTCCAAATGTCATTGAACAGTGATTTCAGATGTTATTTTTACTCTTTGTCACCTTTGTATTTTTGTGTATCTCGTTCTACTGCATATCAAACTATTTCAAGTTAGAGCAAGGTGTCAAATACTAGACCTTGTTACATGAACGGCAATGACTGATTGTTTCCCTCCTCCCGACTTTCCCACATCAAATATCTGCTGCTAAGAGCTGCTAAGGCAAGTGCATGAGCCCCAATCCTCTCCCACAGCAAGTGGTACAAGAGCCAGTCGGTACATTCACATTACAGTGTTAACAGCTTGATGTGAACTGTGGCTCCTCAGAAGTCTGTCCTCAGAGGCCCAGCAAGAGCAGCACTGCATGAAGAATAGTGTATTTTTGATGTGCATGAGAGTAGTGGGTTTGCACTTGCTCCACCGCATCTTTTCTGCTGGAGAGCTGTGTGAGCGGCACACCTCGCTAGCTCCTTTCTTCTGACTGAGTAAGTGAAGGAGCTGTGGGTGAGTGTTTAAGTAGCTCCCTACCATGCTTGTCGAGAAGCTTCTGCTGTTTCTGCAGTGGGGCCTTAAGAAAAGCATGTCGTTTTCTGTGCCAAAGAGCTGTTGTTTGTGCCCCAAGTTGTGAAGAAGTCTCCCCTTGAGATCACACATCAAATTCTTTAATTTAGCAACTTCACTTCACATGGTAATAAGTGTAAGATCGAGCCAACATTCATCATCATTACAGCAGAATAGTGGGGCAACATTTGATTGTGAATCTTTTTGCAATACTTAAACTTTAATACTAAACAAAGAGTTATTATTAGAGATAAGCTGTGCAAGATAAACCCTTTACTCACTGACTTGTAATGTTTTCTTTATTGCTTTTTCTTTGCTGTCCGGATCCCCTGTCTGTCCTTTATTTGAAGGCCTTTGCATGGTGGTCAGACCTGATGGTGGAGCATGCCGAGACCTTCCTGTGTCTTTACTCAGCCGATATGGACGCAGCGCTCGAAATTCAGCCACCTGACAGCTGGGACAGTTTCCCACTTTTCCAGCTGCTCAACGACTTTCTGAGAGTGGACTGTGAGTGATTCTGAAACCTATACGTCACCAGATGTTACAATAACCTACAAACACATGAGGTATTTTTAAACTAAGGATTAACTGTGAGATTAACTACATTTTGCTTTCCTTTTTTACATCTAGAGTGGGATAATTAGAAAGCATGTTGAGTCCATAAGTGAGCTACTTGATTCAGCAATTGGCTTGTATGTATGCAGAGGGAGCAACTGCAGATGCCACTTGAATCCTATTTTGCCTTGCACGTTTGCAGGGACAGATGGGTCAGAGTTTTAGTAAACTTTAGATTTTTTTTCATTAAGCCTGGAATTGGAAAGCTGATTTGTTGGCTTGGTCATTTCTAGAAAACAATGTCACTCCTTAACAAATGATCCAGGTGTCTAAACAGATTAACTCCTGTTTTATAGTCTGTGAACATTTGGATGAATAAACTAGTTTATTTGAAATGTTTAAAAGTTCAAAATGTTAAGTTTAGCCTTCATCTTGAGTTTGCCGAACTTTTTTTGTTTTTTTTTCGAATTGTGAATTTTAGAAAATTTAATGTCCAATATATGAATCCTCTTTTTTTTTTAAACTTAATATCAATGTCCTCCTTATGACGCCTCAGTAATAAAATATTTCATCTTTAGTTTAAAGCAACTCTTTTAGTTTAAAATGCAGACAGTAACAGTGTTAGCTCCAAACCAGTGCTTTGCGGCCTCACGTAGAAAACCACGCCCTGCTCTATGTAACAGTTAAAAAACCGTAATTACGTTTAACTTAAATATTTTATTTTTATAGGGATTGTACAGAATGTATAATTTCAGGTCATTGGCCATCATCTGTTAAGTAGTAATTTTTAATGTTGAAATTGAGCATTTAAAGACATTGAACCTCCAATTAAACA
>NW_015151072.1:475748-480981 GCF_000732505.1 Cyprinodon variegatus | reverse complement strand
CGGGTAAAGTGAAAAAAAAAAACATTTGTTATCACACCTTTCTGATTCCTGATCCTCCACGGACGGGTTGGTCGTTGGATCGCCAACTTGAAGAGGGAGGATTTGCCATCGAGAGAAAAAACCCGTAATATGTAGCCAACATTTGGAAGAAGAATGTTTTCAAGATGACTTGGATAATAGCGCGTTGTGACAAACACCAGATACAGCACTGGGACTTGATCAACAGCCAATACCGCACCGTGACAATGTCACTGACCAGTAGGTGGCAGTAGTGTTCTTTGACAAACATTGAAGTCTCCCGTAATGCACATTCAAATGAAATTAGTCTTCAATAAAAACACATAATTTATTGAACAGTATGTAATAATTTCATATTTAAAGTGCTTTCAGAAGTTTGAATTCTGAATATGACTTTTCCTATAATGCCTAAATTAACTTAAAATGTCAAAACCTGGTTGCAAAATACCCCCATTTGCCACCCACAGTAGGCAACCAACCCTGAGGCAGCTGCTGCTAGGTATTCCCGGTGACAGCGCATCGCCGGTATCTGGGGGTTAGAGAAATAATATTTGAAGGCATGATCGTAATCCGCCATGGAATACTGTCATGATGGGTTTGAAAGTTTGCCCACATGCAGAAACGACTCAGAGGCTGGGTAAAAGTTAAACAGCTTATTGTGAAGGTGTGGAACTCAGAGAGTGAAAAAGAGGACCTCACAGAGACAAAACAAAGGGGATTCTCAACTTGGGGAATATCCAGCGGTCAGGTGAACCGGAACCGGAAACTCTAGAAGGAGATCAGAGTGGTGAGTTCATGGTCCATGGGATTTACAGGCCACTACTGAAATTTAGCCAGATAAGGACTCACAGTTGACGACTAGTGGTTTCTCCTTGGTTGCTGTTTGTGGGGACTGCACAGAAAAGGCGATACTTGGCTGGAGGGCGGACAGGCAGACTTGTTGTGGTCCAGAGGAGCAGCGGAGCGGACTGTCAACAAGCTTTCATGAAGTGGCCTGCATACTGAAGCGGTGAATATTTTCCAGAATCTCAGAGAGACGAATGGATTCCTTCCAAGTCTTGAAGGACCAGGCTTATCCAGTGGATCAGGAGATAATCCTGACAAAAACCACAAAGAAGACAAAGGGTTAGATCAGAGGAGCTCTGAGAGGCTAAAGTACCAAATACTGGCAAACACTCTGGCGACGAGGTGGTCGCCAGTGTGTTTGCCAGTCTGCTGCTTATATACTCCTCTGGTAATGAAAAAACAAGCCACAGGTTTGGGTGGAAAACCAGGAAGAGGCCCTCCAGGCCAACAGTGAAAAGGGCACCCTGTAGTGGATGGGCGGTGACACTAAAAAAACACAAAAACATCTCCCACAAACAGAAACCCTAACAAATACTGGGTCAGCTCTACACCCTCAGCAGGATCCTAGAGGGTGCATGGGAGTTTGCCCAGTCTACATGTGTTTTGCTGATGTGGAGATGGCATTTGACTAAGGGCTGTTAGGTCTGTGTATGACCGGTGACAGTGCCTGATCCGCATCACCGACAGTAAGTCTGACTCATTCCTGGTGAGGGTTGGACTCCGCCAGAGTTGCCCTTTGTCTCCGATCTGTTCATAACTTTTATGGACAAAATTTCTAGGCGCAGCCAAGGTGTTGAGGGGATCTGTTTTGGTGCCCTTAGGATCACATGTTTTGCAGATTATGAAGCGGCTGAGATGAAGATCATTGCCTCCAAATCCAGGACCAGAGAGTGCCTTCTACAGGTTGGGGAGGATGTACTACCCCTAGTGGGGGAGTGTGGAGGAGTTTAAGTATCTTGGGGTCTTGCCCAAGAATGAGAGGAAGATAGGGTGGGAGATCGAAAGGCAGATTGGTGCTGTACCGGTTTGTTGACTTGAACCGCGAGTTGAGCCAAAAGGCAAAGCTCGCAATTTAGATCTACGTCCCTACTCTCATCTATGGTCTTGAGCATTGGGTCATGACTGAAAGAACGAGATTCCAGATAGAGGTGGCCAAAATTAGTTTTTTCCATAGTATGCCTTGGCTCTCCTTTTGAGGGTAAGGATCTCAGTCATCTGAAAAGGACATAGAGTAGAGCCACTGCTCCTACACATCGAGAGGAGTCAGTTACAGTGACTCAGGCCTCTGGTTAAGATGACTCATGGAAGCCTGGCCGGTAAGGTGTTCCTGGCACGTCCCACTGAAAGGAGACCCATGGGGAGACCCAGGGCACGCTAGAAGGACTATGTTTCTCGGCTGGCCTGGGAACGCCTTGGGGTTCCCTGGGGTTAACCGCCGAAGTGGTTAGGGAGAGGGACGTCTGGGCCTCCCTACTGAAGCTGCTACCCCCGCAACCTGACCCCGGATAAGCGGAAGAAGATGGATGGATGGATGGATGGATGGACGGACGGACGGACGGACGGACGGACGGACGGACGGACGGACAGATCATGATCTTGATGATCTGACAGCAGAGACTTTGTTCAGGTGGACTTCTCACTAAAAAAATATACTCAAGGTACTTTTTACCCACTGATCACAGCAAATATAGCAAAGCCGCTCTCTGGCATTGAACACAGAAGCATCAGGCGCATCTGGACACACTTTACTGGAGGCACTTCAGGAGCATTAAAGATGCTTTGGAAGTGCATCTGACCTTAATGTGGACAACAAATAAAAATAAACCAGCAGACCCTTTTTCTGCTGAAATCGCATGCTGTGTAAACGTAGCATAAAACTTAAGAACTGACAAAACTCTCAATAATGTTACATATCAGAGTTATATTGGTTGATCTGAAATGTCCTTGATTTTTGTCCTTTTAAATCACACACTTATTTTATTAGGTGTAACAGTTGAAAGATTAGTTATTCTTGTTCTGAACAGAACCCCAAACACCAGATGACGGTTTCTTATGTTAAATCTGGTCTCTCCATCATAGTCTTGATTTAGTCCAAAAGTAGTTGTTGATAATTGGACTGTTTTGGTCGATCTGACTTTGTCCCAATTTAGACCAATAAAAGAAGTTACAAACCCGGTTTGTAATATCTTTTCAACAATCTGAAAGTTACAGCTTTTCACTTTTCTCTTTTCAACCAAACGTAGATGTTTTTTGGACATCATTTATATTGTCTTTTCAATGTCTTTACAACCAAATTTTGCTTGGTGGGGAGAGATTTTTAGTCCCTTGGGTCCTTTAATCGAGGCCTGAACCAGCAAAAGGAGACTTTTCTTCAGGACTCTGGAAATCTCCTTCCTGGGAAGACTGAAGACCAAGTTAAACACCTAGATTGTTAAATCTGCATTAAAAGGTCTTGTGTTGATATTGATTTTAAAAACATTTATTTTCATTGTATTTTTGAAAGTGCTATTAATATACAGCAAGTATTAGGTACTTACTACAGACAAGCAAACTGTCTGAGCTTCATATGTCTGATTTGCTGAAGCATATGACATTTCAGTGCATGGCTGCTAAGCAAATAAGGCAAAGGCTTTGTTGTTGTGTTTAAGTGCAGCTTTTTTTCTTTCTAGCTTTGTCTTTGTTAATACCGAAGTGATATGCTGCTGTTTTCATTTTGCTAGAGCATTATTCATATAAACACAAAAAGTCTTCCAAAGCATTTATGGATTAGAAACTTTATGACTACCATATTTTTTCTTAAAAACGACAGCAGTATGTTTGTTTTGTTCTTTGTCAGTACTCTATCCAGTGCCCTGCAATTTCTTTTTTAAAAGCTACCGTGTGTAACCACGTACATTGCTATGCACTGCAGTTGCTATTTTCACAGAGCTGAAAATGTGAAGAAAAATCAGAAGTCCAATTTGATGACACTAACAAGTGAGCATAACAAGCTATTTGCAGTCTTTTCGCTTGAGCCACATAAGTGGACGACGCTTTGCCTTCTCCTTGACTCCCAACTGACAAACTATAAAGGGGACACATTCCCCAGGGACAATTAGCACCCTCTAGATTGAGCCCACAATTGTGAACACTGAAGTGTATCCTTTACAGGACCACAGTCTGCTTCTCGGTGTTCCTGCAGGCAAGAGCATGCAGTTCATTAAAGAGATGGCTGACCTGTAGCAACCAGAATAAAGTCTTCACCCTCTTCAGCATCACCAGCACTACTCCACTCAAACACGTAACAGAAAACACACAACATAGGCAGTCAGTTAAAAAGCAAGAAATAAATACATTTTTTTATGCATATCCTGTCTTTAGGTGTTATTTGAGAGGAACTAAACAAAACAAATTATGTCCTGTCAACCTATCTCTGTACTAATGAGTGTCTGTTTGGGTGAGTTAATGGATACAATTTAAATTTGTGGTAAAAGTTAACATTAAGAGGCCAATCAGTTACAATAGGATTCCCAGTTTTCCAAATGTCTTAGTATCTGGTAGCTACCACCCTTTGGCCCTTGACCAACTTCTTCTAGCTCTAGAAGGACTTGCATATAGACTTAGTGTTTCAACAGCTAGCTTTCCTTGCCTTGTGTTCTGCTATGCAACTCACAATTTCTAAAGCCTCTTTCCCACCAAAATTACAAAGGTAATGCTTTTTTTTAAAGCATGGCTCGACTGCTAACAGTTGGCATTTGGCTCCCTTTCCACTGGCAAAAAAAGCTGGGTCTAATCCAGTGAGACAGAGGCCATGCACCTGAGTGGCCTCTGTCCCCCCACCACTGCATGTCTGCTGACATCATCACGCTGTGTTAGCATTGATGATGTCACCAGTGTGACAGATATCAGGAAAGTAAACAATAGAGAGCAACATGGAAGGAAGCCAGGGAGTAGCCAGTGTGCAATATTGTTTAGTTCGATTATTGAATTATCGAATGTAAACAGAGTCGTTTCAGTTTGTTAGATCAAAAGCAACCGGTGTAGCGTGTTAAGGTCCATATCTTGCGTTCGATGGAGTAATATAATTTAGCGGGTCAATCAAGCACTGGTGTTCCCACAGCCTGCCAATCAGAGCCGAGGCGGTTTTAACACGGGTCGCTTGCCAAGTCATTTGACCCGGGTAGACATGCGTCAGTGAGCTGTTCCAACTAAAAGCCAATTGTTCCTCGGTTAAATCTTAACATGGACGTCCACCTGGTCAACACCAAAGTACCTTCTGAGTAACAGGGGTCGTGCTGCCTTTTAACACAGAGACCTGGCTTAATTCCTCTAATCAACCTGGAGGGGTTCTTTGCTAATGAGACTTCAGGACAAAACAGGGAAGAGTTAT
>NW_015151072.1:473412-475531 GCF_000732505.1 Cyprinodon variegatus | reverse complement strand
TGGTGCAGGTCCGGCGGGTGAGATCAAATGGTGGTGTCTGAGGGTGGACAGGCAGGTGAGCTCAGGCAGGAGGGCAATTATGGCTCTGAGGCCCGAAGCCTCACTGGTTCTTAGAGGCTGACTGAAAACGCCTCTAACGGGAGTCCAAAGCAGAGAGGTCTCTGGAGTGGTTTCAAGGCTTGGAATCCTGGGTTCTAGAAGAAGGAGCAGAGAGGACAGGCTTAGGTTCAGGCAAAGCTAAGGAGCTAGGCTTGGTTCAGGATCAGTTGTACCAACGCTGGAGCATTAACGAACTGACGCCCTCCTCCTGGTTCCAGCTCCTTAAAAAAGGTGGGAATCAGCTTGATGAGGAGCAGCTGCCCGTCAAGCCCTGCGGAGAGAAAAAAAAAGGAAAAACCCGGCCTTCACCCAGGACTGGGAGTATGACACTTTAAGGCATGGTTATCTTCCAAGCAATTTTGGAAACATTTTCCTTTGTGCCTTTATGCTCCACCAAGTGGCAGCGAAGTATGAGCAGCAGTTTGAATTGGGTCATTCTCATGGGGCCCCAGTTTTAATTGGTGATTTCAATAGTTGTAAACTCTATTTCTCATCTCTCTCTGGTTATCAACAGTATTCAATTCCACTCAAGACAGCAGGTGTCTCACTTGTCTGGTTGCATTTAAGTTTAGCTCTAAATTAATAAAATGGAAATGAAAAAAATATTTATATGACACAAAATCATTAAAGAATACTCTCAAAGTGCAACCACCAATGTAAGTGTTTGTATTTATATGATTGAACAGAGAAATATATTTTTTAAATTTTTTATAAGTTCCGCCTAATTTCTTTCTAAATAAAACACTGCAAAACACCAAGAAATCCCCGCTTGATTTTTTAAAGCCTCAGACTGTATAGATGTACATCTCAACTATAACTGCAGCAAATTTGGACTGAGTCAGTAGAAGCATGATTGTTCCATGAAGATTTTAGTGGACAGTGTGACCTGTGATTTTGGCAAAAACTGTGCAAACAGTGTTTTTTTCCCTCATAACAAGGAAGCTGGTCAAATGATGTGCTTATTTTAAAGGCATGGTGAACATTTTACTACAAATAAAAAGATTAGATAAATAAGCATAAATAAATCAATAAAGAGATTAATTATAAAAGAAAATCAGATAAGTAGCTTTTAATAAAATGAACTGTGCCATAACCAAACTCCATTTTTATTCCATTCACTTCCGCTTTATCCAGGGCCGGGGTGCGGAGGCAGCAGTCTAAGTAAAGATGCCCAGACTTATTTTCTTATTTGCTTTCCCTTTTTATATTAGTGTTTATTCACACAGCAACGGCATCAGTATAAATATAGCAGGACCATTATCTGCAAAAAAAATAAAGAAACATTAGCTACATGTATTATCATAGGGACATCTTTACCACATAAGGTAATCTGTTCTGTTGCCCCAAAGAAGCACATTAATGTAGTAAACAGCCATAGTAGTAGACAGGCACCAAAGTCAAGCTGCCATTCGAGGAGTTAATGAGGTCTAAAGTAGTCGTAGTTTTGCCATTGCAAACCCTGCAAGCATACTCCTGGACACAACACATCAAAGTGGACAGCAGCCGCTCAAGTGGCTAATTTGGAGTGTGGCAATCAGGGCACACAACAAACATCGCACCTACTGTGTATCATCGACCTTGACTCAAATGCCAACACACAAACACAAACGCACAAACACATGCTCAGAGGGAGAGAGAAAAACAAAGAGAGAGGAGAGGAAAAAGCAGACACGCTGCATGGAGCCGTGAGGCATCACATTAGCGCACACTTGCCTCCATTTTATCTCCTGTGGTCTTTGTCAGTGTTGCCTTTTTATCAGTTGGGAGTCGGCAGAGACTGGAGGAAATGTTTTTGATGTGTTGAATTTAGAAACACCATAAAACTCTGACCTTTTGTGTGGCAAGCCTGGGAAAAAGAAATATCATATACAGTGGCTGCTGATGGAGCTTTCTCCAGGGGGGGCTATAACTTCAAAATAGACTTTATATACAAAATAAAATATACACTCACTGGCCCCTTTATCAGGTACACCTGTCCAACTGCTCATTAACACTTAATTTCTAGGCAGCCAATCACATG
>NW_015151072.1:469990-471022 GCF_000732505.1 Cyprinodon variegatus | reverse complement strand
TTTAAATCAGTCATAGTCCTAATAGTCTTAATTGATTCTGGGTCAGATACTGAAGTTTGAAAAAGGAGGCAGGGAAAGCGGAATAAAGTGTTAGCCTTACTGCAAGCAGTTAGCCAAGCCTTGCTGCTAGATAATTCTATGAACTTGTCAATCAGCCGCATTCTGAGCACTGTAGCAGGAGGTGGTGTGCAAATAGAGTTGCTTTAACTCTGGGCACAGGAGAGCTGTTCCCCAGGATGGTTTTATCTATTGCATTGAAGAGGTGCTACTGCGCATGAACAACTTTAAACCAGAGTATATGGACAAAGATTTTTGCGCCCCAGGGTGGAAATACATGACCAATCCAACAACGAACAAAACAGCTTTGCTCATCATTAAAGATTAAATATTTATCTTGCAAATCTAAAAAATATACTAAAATATTTTAATTTTATAAATTAATATTTATTTATGTCTTAATCAAGATCATCATGTGGGCCAGCCCCCATATGTTATATATGTAAAAAAAAAAAATGGAATAAAAGCAAAATGAATGTTTTGTCCTGCATACAGTAATAATAGGTTCTATAAATAAGGTTAGCACTAATGACCAAAAACTAGGAATTTTTCTTTTGTCTAACTGATCTTAATCATGTGATTTAAAGTCCCCCTTCTCCCGACTTCACATAAATAAATATAAGCAGAGCATAATATTGGAAACTAAAACTGCCGATTAAGAAAACAATAGAGAAAATAGATGTTTCAGGCTCCAAAACTTATAAATTGTTTGTACCATTTTTCTCACACCCTTTGATCCTTTAGATAACCTGTGCAATGGGAAGTTTCATAAACACCTACAGGACCTGTATGCCCCTCTGGTTGTGCGATATGTGGACCTGATGGAGTCATCCATTGCCCAGTCCATTCATAGAGGCTTTGAGAGAGAGTCCTGGGAACCTGTAAAGTAAGTACATCCATTTTTGTGGGTTGTGACTAAAATGAATCATCCAAGATTAAAGGAATAGTACACCCAAAACATGATTAGCCTTCATT
>NW_015151072.1:466927-468270 GCF_000732505.1 Cyprinodon variegatus | reverse complement strand
TCAGTTTAAAGGCTTTGGTTTACATGATTGTAATTTGTGGTTCGGTAGTAATGGTTCTGCAACTTCAGAGGACCTCTTCTGGAAGCTGGATGCTCTACAAACATTCATTAAGGATCTACACTGGCCTGAAGAAGAGTTCGGCAAACACCTGGAAACCAGACTGAAGCTGATGTCTAGCGACATGATAGAGTCGTGTATAAAACGGTAACTATTATTCCAATATGGATTATTAAATCTGTATGAAAAATGCTAAATACAAGTTCACAAAACTGTTATAACAATGTCTTCAAAGGTGCGTAGTCACATTATTCAATTCCATTCAAAAACACTTTTAATAATCCCAAAGGGAAATTGAATGTCTTTTTTTTACTTACTGGCTTTTTTCCAACACGTTGTTTCAGATTTTAGCTGTCTGTCTTGCTCTGGTTCAGGAGAATTCTCTGACTGAAGACAGTCTGTTGGTGTTTAACAGTCTTCTAAAGACAATGCTTACATTTGTCCATAACACTTAATTTTTATTTTTTAAAAATCCGTCTTTGTAATATAATCTCCAGAGGTTCTAGAGGAGATCCTAGAACTGGCTTTTTCCAGCAGATGGCGCACATTTGTTTTTTATGTCTGCTCATTATGCTGTGTGCTGATATCCAATAAAGACGGTCTAAAGATTATTCCCCAATTATTTGCGAAACACCTCATAAATTTCATAAATATATTGTTCAACAGGTGTAAAGAGCCATCTTATCTTTGCAATCTGTGTCTAAAAGTGTGGCCTTACATCACCATGCAGCTATCTGTAGCGTAGGCCTGCCCCCTGCTGGCCTAGTAGAATAAGAAGGCGTGCATTCGTACCATTTAAGTTACCAATGCTATATATAATGCCTATTATATTTAATGCCTATTAACAGCCCTGGATGGATTGTTTTCTTAAAAAAAGCTACCAGCAACAAATCAAGCAACTTTTTCCTGTGTTGTTGGCGACTTTGTTGACTATGCATAGAGCACAGAGCACTTGCTTACTATCCTAGCAGCTAATTTTGTTTTTTATATGTTAATGTGTTTTTGAATTGTAAATGTGTTTTGCACTTCTCAGCCACCGTAGGAAACAGACAAGAGTCACCCTGAGCTCTGACTGCAGGCAAGCTGCAGCTGCTGCGTCAGAGTCCCTGTTTTAAAGGAGGGAGGGGCTGGCTTATTATGCAAACAATATAACATTTGAAGAAACAAAATTATATTTTATGAAACAAATGTATTTTTGAAAAAAAAAGTTTAAATTTTTAAAAAAGAAATGTAGATTTTAGCAAACAAATTTACATTTTAGGAAACAAATTCACATTTTAAATAAG
>NW_015151072.1:463540-465727 GCF_000732505.1 Cyprinodon variegatus | reverse complement strand
CTTATTTAAAATGTGAATTTGTTTCCTAAAATGTAAATTTGTTTGCTAAAATCTACATTTCTTTTTTAAAAATTTAAACTTTTTTTTTCAAAAATACATTTGTTTCATAAAATATAATTTTGTTTCTTCAAATGTTATTTTGTTTTTTTATTTGTTAATGTGTTTTTGAATTGTAAATGTGTTTTGCACTTCTCAGCCACCGTAGTTTCCCCAACAAACATGAGTCACACATGCACGAAGCTTCCACTGATTCCACCTTAAATAAAAATATGAATATGAATATAACATTCATCATATTTTTCGTTTAAATTGTTGCAACAAAAAAAATGGTTTCAGTGGACCTAGCTGTACATTTTTACATACTTCTTATGTGTAAAAAACGCAAAAACATACAATTTATCTATACTTTACATGCTCTTTGAGAGTTAAAAAACGGCTATCAAAACAGTAAGGACACCTGCTCTATATGACCTCATTTTATCAGGATCAAAAGGTTCTGGTAGTTTTTGTATAGGCATGTAAAGTGACTATGCAACTGTAATGTCTCATGAGTTACCGTAAGAATTACTGCACCCCCCCCAGAACCCCACCTCACAAACCCATCCCCCCACCCGCCAACCACCCACCCCAAAAACCCCACATAGTTGTAATCTTTTTTGATGGCTTTGACATTTTTCAATTCTTCTGTTCTCTTAAGGACACGGGCAGCATTTGAGGCCAAGCTGCAGAGAAGCAGTCGAACCACAGATTTCCGAGTCCCCCAGTCGATCTGCACCATGTTTAATGTCATGGTGGATGCCAAGTCTCAGTCAGCCAAACTGTGCGTTGTGGACCTAAGTCAAGAGGTAAAGGGAAACTTTCCTCTTTCTTTTTGGTACACTTTACACATAATATGTGGCTGAATCTAAAGAACTGATGCTGATGTGGCCGCAGCGTATATGAAAGCAAGGGTGTACATTTCTTTTTGCTCTGTTGTGTATGACATGCTTTCCTTTTAAGCTTTATTTGTAAATTCAAACTACATCATTTTCATCATTTTCTTTTGCCACCTTATTTTCTTTGTTTCATCCCTATCAACCTTTTGGAGTTTGTTAGACAATGGGTAAGTGTGACTAACATCCAAATTAAATTCCCAAGTCACGCGATCCTTCCTACACCCGGGCCCCCATTAATTCTCAAATGCATAATTAGTCATCAGTTTTCACTGTCTGTCATCCTTCACTTGAATTGTTTGGATTTCATTACCATATGTGTAGATGGTATTGAATATACATGGGATGAAAGTGAGAGATCTCATGTTTTGCACAATTTCCAGACTGATACTAATTACTGACAATGAATTTATTATTGCTAAATCATTCACTGTTTTGTGAGAAGAAAGAAACCATCTTACAGTATTTCTGCCACTTTCCACGAGAGGATATTCTTTTTGCGGAAATATTTTAAGTCCTTTACTGTTTTTTTATCGTGATTTATAAGTAACAACAGGTTACGTAATTCACTTTCTCCATTCATTTCATGGAATGCATTTGTTATCCTTTGATTTCTCCCTATTTGTATTTTTCCTGTCATTGGCGCGAACTCACCCACAGTTTATATATCCAATGATTGCGTATGTAAATGAAAACTTTTCTCGATTATTGTGTCCTTTTTTAAAGGGGTCATAAAATACGACACAGAGTTTCCATTGTCATAGATGAATAACGATAGTTCAGTAGATGAAATCAACTCTCACAATTTTAAACTTCCACCATAAAACAGGCGAATTCAAACGAAGCACCGAGTTGACGTAAACTCGTGGATGGTGCCTTATTTGGTTGTAGCCTGTAATTTTGGTATGCCCTGAAATTGACATACTGAACAGCCCACTGGTTCACTGCTCAAGGGGGGGGGGTTATGATGTGTCGGCCATGAGCCGCCCGTCCTCAGTCGGAGGAGGGGGGCTGGGGGTAACAGAAGTAAAAGACATCCCAAGTCTCCCAGAAGTTCCGGGAGGTATTTTTGATTTCTCCCCGGACAGTTGTTTTATACAGAGCCCCTTTAATGACATGGTCAAAAAAAAATTTTTATTGTGGCCACGAAGTAGTATTTCGTGGCCACGCAATAAGTATAACGACAAAATTCTTATTAATAATATTAATATCATACCTGGACAACTGGGTAAGCAAATCGATTTGCTTACCCAGT
>NW_015151072.1:457827-459318 GCF_000732505.1 Cyprinodon variegatus | reverse complement strand
GACCCCTTTAATTTTTACAAAATTTTATTCAGAAATAATATTATATGAAGAAGGGGCTCAGAATAGACAACACACAGATAAGCAAGGAGATAACAGCATTGGGAAAATGCAACTGCTTACTTTGAGAGTCTTAAGAGTCAAAGCATGATGCTGCCAACCCCATGCTTCACATTAGGGAAGGGATCATTCTTCTTCCTCCAAACACAGTTAGTGGAATTATGACCAAAAAGTTTTATCTTGGTCTCACCTGACTTTCTCAAATGACTTCTCTGGATCCTCCTAATGGTCATTAGCAAACTTAAGATGAGCCTCGACATGCATTGGTTTAACGGGAACCTTCCATGCCATACAGGATTTTGAAACCATGAGTATTACCAACAGTAACCTTGGAAACGTTGGTCCCAGGTTCTCCCTTATTATTCTGGGTTGATTTCTCACCTTTCGTAGGACCATTGATACCCCACGAGGTGAGATTTTCCATGGAGCCCCAGTCCGAAGGATATTGACAGTCATGTTCAGCTTCTTCCATTTTCTAATGATTGCTCCAACAGTGGACCTTTTTTCACTCAGCTGCTTGTCAATTTCCCCACAGCCCTTTCCAGCCAGGTGGAGGTGTACCATTTTGTCTCTAGTCTCTTTGGACAGCTCTTTGGTCTTGGTCATAGTAGTTGAATTCTTACTTATTGTATGGGGTGGACAGGTGTCTTTAAGCAGCCAATGACCTCAAAAGGGTGCAGATTATTTAGGATAATAAATGGAGTGGAGGTAAACATTTTGAAGCCAGACGAACAGGTATTTGAGGGTCAGAATTCTAGATATTATACAGCAATTCAAAAACTTTTTTACAGCTGTTTCTTGCAAATAAATAATAAAAATATTTTTTAGTTCTTAGATTATTTCTTTCGCAGTGGACATGCCCTAAGAAGACGGCTCCATGATCTCAAAATGGGAGAACTTGCAAAATAGCAGGGTGATCAAATACTTATTTTCCTCACTGTAAATACCTTTCTAGATGTACATAGTTCACGTTTTTGTTGTTCCTTCCCTCCATTGTACCTTTATTTGTAAAGTAATCTTCCAAGAAAGAAATCTTAATTGTGCATCATTCAAAGTCTTATAACTGGATCTGGATGTAGAAGGTAAAACAGGGGATTTAAGATGGATGATGGATGGTTGATTGGTGGTTCATCAGTGGATGTATGGATGGATGAACAGATAGATGGATGGATGGTTCGTGGATGGATGTATGAATAGATGTATGAATGATGGATGGTTTGATAAATGGATGGATGATTGATCAATGGTTCATGGATGGATGAAGGATGGATGAGCAAAGGATGGATAGATGGAGGAGTGGATGGATGGATGAACGGACGGACGGGTGGACGATTGATATTTGATGGCTGGATGGATGTCAGATGGATGGATGAATAGAAGGTTTGATAAATTGATGGATGGGGGGATTATGGATGATGGATGGATGGATGGATG
>NW_015151072.1:453456-456079 GCF_000732505.1 Cyprinodon variegatus | reverse complement strand
GATGGATGGATGGATGGATGGATGGATGGATGGATGGATGGATTTAGAAACATGGAAAGTTGTCTATTTTTCCTTTGTATGTGAATAAAAAATCTAATACTTTGTCTTTTTCTCTAGAGACAATACCACTCCCAGATTGACCATCTGATTGAGGAGACAGTGAAGGAGATGATTACTATTTTAGTTGCAAAGGTAAAGAACTTCCAGATTACACCCAAATGTAATGAAGGGGAAAGGGACACTGTTGAGGTTTTTGGCCCGCCTTCCTTTTTTGGCCCAGAGTAAATAATAGCTTCCTTAATTCAGTGTGTGTCTAGTGCTAGTTGAGTTTCTGAGAGCACAATCAAACCTCTGATATCAGGTTAGGACACATTCCACTGCTCTTTAGGACCACATCATCAGGGAACAGCTGCAAGGATCTGGAGTTCCTTAAAATCTATCAAGATCTGAATCCCCTAGAAAGCTGATAATCAGTAAATGAAGGTGAATCCCTTTAAAGAAGAGAACCATATTAGATCAGCAGAAAATACGTCAGTCAACATAAGACATTTTTGTCAAGTTGTGATTAATATTCAGTCACAGGACCAGTGAAAAAATATTCACGTGGACTATTTTTAGCATTTCTTTGTTGGGGTCTACTGTAGTTAATCTTTGCTACAATTAATTAATATAAACACATTTTAATTGCTCTACTTAAGCACCCAGTCTTACAATAAATTCTCACTTTAGCATAATAACATAATGTTGTTTCTAATATTGCATCCCAAGATCAAATTTGTAAGTGTCAGACATACAGTTCTGCTTGAAAGTTTACATAACATTGAAATAAAAAAATCTGCTACCAGTAAAATATGGTTATGCAGGCGGGGACCACACATTGCTTCTCAATACCTATGCTTTTCTTGCTGACATTTCTGTCACTTTTGAATGTTGGTGGTGCTTTCACACTTGTGGTAGCATAAGAAGGACTCTAAAACCCACACAAGTGGCTCAGGTAGTGAAGCTTATCCAGAATGACACATCAATGTGAACTTTGGCAGGAAGGTTTGCTGTGTCTGTCAGTGTGATGTCCAGAAGCGCTACCAGGAAACATGCCATTACACCGGTAGAAGTGGCCCGGGCCATAGTAGGGCAACAACCCAGCAGCAGGCCAGCTAACTCTGACTTTGTGCAAGGAGGAACAGAAGGAGCACTACCAGAGCCCTGCAAAATTACCCCCAGCAGGACACTAATGGGCATGTGTCTGCATAAACTGACTCCATGAGAATTGTATGAGGGCCTGATCCAAAGATGGGGAATGTGCTCACAGCCCAAAACCTTGCAGGATGCGAGGCATTTGCCAGAGAACTCCAGGATTAGCAAATTCTCCACTGGCGCCCCGTGCTCTTCACAGATAAAGCAGGTTCACACTCAGTGTGAGGGCCGAAGGTAAAGGAGACGTTGTTTATGCTACTCGCGCCGTAGCTAGGTGTTAGCCGTGAATAACTCCACAGTACTCCGATGTAAAGAACGTCAGACGAACATTTATTTAGTTCCACAGGGTTATTCCGTTACAGGAGTGATCCAAGGTTAATCCACGGTAGAAAATTATCCAAAGTTGGCTGATAATGTCCTAATAAACTTATAAAACGGCTACGGTACAAAAACTGTTAGCCTCCGTGGCTACTCTTTACTTCCGGCGCACTGACCCGGAAATACAAAACGCTGCCGAAAAAACCTGTGAGGACAGAACGCAGGCCTCTTAAAAGGCGGAAAACCAATAGTAGACTAATACAAGTCTAAAATAAACCTTTCCTTATACTTAATATATCAAATAACACAGCAAAAAATAATAGTACCTATTACTGAAATCAGGCTCTTGGCTGAATAAAACTGAACATATAAACACAATAAAAGTAAATATGAGCCTCTTACAAATAAAAATATCATTCAGTGCGCTTCGGCTCCTACACTCAGCACGTGACAGAGACTCGAGACACCGTTGAGAGCGATCTGCTGCCGGCAACATCCTTTAGCATGACCGGTTTGGCAGCGGGTCAGTAATGGATTCAGATGGCCTTTAATGTACTCAGCAGAGGTAGCATGACTGCCATTAGGTAGACAAGATGAGATTCTCAGACCCCTTGTGAGACCATATGTTGGTCTCAGCAGTTTTTGCAAGATGAAACCATTGAAGCTATGACTGGCCCACCCATTCCCCAGACCTGAATCTGACTGAGCACATCTGAGACATCATATCTCCGTCCATCCACCAACATCCTGTTGCAGCACAGACTGTCAAGGAGTTGGCGGATGCTTTACTCCAGGTCTGGGAGGAGATCCCTCAGAGACCATTTACTGCCTCATCCAAGGCATTGCAGGGAGGTCATACAGGAACACACAATACTGGAACTCATTCTGACCCGTTTTAAGGACATTACATCAAAGCCGGTTCAGCCTCTATTGTTTGTTTCCACTTTAATTACGTTTGTTTTGTTTCATTTTGTTTTCAGCACCAGAACTTTGTACAGAAAAATGTATTCAGTGAAAATGTTGCGTTCATTCAGATCTAAGATGTGTTATTTGAGCGTTCCCTTGATGTTTTAAGCAGTGCATATACTTAGATAAAATAAGAAAATAAAAT
>NW_015151072.1:448444-451791 GCF_000732505.1 Cyprinodon variegatus | reverse complement strand
TTTAAGATACAAACTAATTTTTGAATTAAAAGTACTAATTACTTATTTTACATGCATGGATTTTTTTTACCTTTAAAGAAAATGTTTAGCATTATGGACTTTTAAGTGGTGTTTTGTGTCGGTTTTGACACGTTTCTTCTTTTGCTTTCAGTTTGTGGTTATTCTAGAGAGTGTGTTATCTAAACTCTCCAGATATGACGAAGGAACCCTCTTCTCTTCCTTCCTTTCTTTCACAGTAAGTAGAATATCCCCTCTCCTTTCACTCTGATACTTTCTGAAAACAACATCTCCATATTTAATCCTCACAAACCTCTTGGTAAAAGGATCTTATTGGATCTTATTCCATCTTCTTTATTAACTAAACATTTTTAATTTTGATGATTTCAAACGGTTTCAGAATTCAGAGCCATTTTTGTTACTCAGGTAGTTCAGTTTGACCTTTTATGAAGGCTCTCTCAACATGAAATAGCTTAACACCTCAGCTGGATATCTTTCATGTCATAAAGGAAAAAAATATTGAATTAGTGAGTGCACGTTTGCAGCTTAATGCACCACAAGTCATGGATGCTAGTTCATTTCAGCAAATCACTCCATATAGTCTTGCAATTGTAGTTCTTGCTCTTTAAAGTGGATTCACAGTTGGTGTGATGATCTTACCCAATTTCCTTTCTTTCCTTCAAAGGTAAAAGCTGCTTCAAAGTATGTGGACGTACCAGTAAGTATCAAACCTTTCCTTCCTTAGTATCTTGTTCAGAGAAAACCCACCTAATACTAGGAGTATCATGAAGCAGGACAGAAGGACGCAGTATTCAAGGCAAGACAGACAGTGGGATCATTCAAAGCCTTTATGTAAAGCTGTATTAGAAGCTAGGGTGGGTCGCCGGCCATCACTGGAAACACTGGTTTGAGACAGATTATTGACCATGATAATTATCCATTTAAGTCACTAACCTGATTTAACAGTTCAGTCCATCTCCATAGAATGAGGTGGGATCCAGTTGGTAAGCTGCCAAGGAGATGCAGCAGGCGCCGCCCAGAGTGTCCCAAATGCTGCACTGGAAAAACAATCTAGAAATAAGTTAAAATTTCCTAAATTAAGTGTATTTACCCTTAATTTGAGTAGGTAAGTTAGATAGTTTGCCAATAGGATGAGTATTTTTACTCTTAAAATAAGATAATTAGATGATATGCTCTTGAAATAAGACAATGCAATTGTGTTTTCTTATTTTAAGTGTAAATTGTCTTGTTCCATTGACAAAATCTCTCTCAATCTAAGAACAAATGCACTGATTTTAAGATAAAATGACTTATATAGATTTGGATTTTTTCCAGTGTGCAGCCCTGGGGAACAAGCAGCAGTCCAAGCCAGGTCAAGGAAACAGATCAGAAGTGGAGGGCTCAGAGTCCACAGACAGTTCAGGCAGAACATTTAGATGGGAACAGACAGGCCCAGTAGTTGAGAGGCAGACGGGACAGGATATCAGGAACATGATGGAACTCTAAACAGAGACCCAACAGGGACAGGGCACGCTTAGTGGAGACCGGTCAGGATCAGGAAATCAGAAACACTAGGGAACGCTAAAAACCCTCTCTCCACTGGTCTCCATAATATGGCTGCAACGGTTTGGACTGAGCCATATAAACTGAAGCAGCAGCACATGGATTAGATAAGCAATAATGAACAACTGGGCAGAGTTAGATAGGTGAACGGAGTGAGCAATTAGGCCAGTCATCAGTGCCGAGATCATGAAAAAGAGAACAGAATATATTTAAAAAGCAGTGGAAAATATCTAATGGACTCCTGAATAAAGTGACTTTCAGATCTATTCATTATTAAGATAATAGCATGTTTTTACAGACCAAGAGCCACCGGATTAAAACGCACTGAGTAATAAGAATAGAATAGAAAAGAACATAACAGAAATAATAGAATAAAATGGAATAAAAGAATATAACAGAATACAATATAATAGAATACACATGTAAAATCCAGAATAGTCACTTTAAAAGCCATTAGATAATATAATGAAGAAAATGTAACTTTTAATTGGTTCCTTTTCCGTTTAAGATGGAATTGCTGCTTGTTACCACAACGTTTCTATCAATCCTAGCTTTTGGAGACTTGGTTTTTGACAGCTTCAACTCCAAGTCTTCAAAACACAGACTGTTAATTATACTTCTCTGAGATTTATAACCACTTGTGGAGCTCTAACACACCATTGCGAACTGTAATCTTCAGTGGGTAGACCGTCTTTATCCACCAGGAGGCTACGAAAATGGTGCGTTTTTATCTAGAAGGCCATGCTGAGGCTATTGCACTTCTACGTCTGTAATATATACACACAGAGAAGTGGGACATTTGACTTTTTGCATTCAGAGGATCATTTATTGCTCTCCTCATCCTTTTCCTTTTCCTGTTGAACCACTTTTCAAAACAAAGCAAATGAAAGCCAGATTATACAAACTAGATCTTAACAAGCCATAAAACCAGTGGTGGCTGATGTAGTTTTCTCCAAGGGGGCTATAAATTCAAAGTAGACATATACCAAAAACCAATCAATCATTAATGAGTTATCACACCTATACATTTATATTAATGCTGAAAATAAACGCATAAAAACACTCTATAAAAACTAAACATAATTTCATGTACAGGTTTACTTTTTGTACATAATGCTGCCCTCCTCAGGCTTTGTGAAGGTAAATCTGTTTTTTGCATAGTCCAATATGGTGTCACAGACCTAAAACAATGACCAGAATGTACCATTTTAATAATGCTATTAGTCGGCTTTATATATTTCTTTATATATCAAACTATTCATTTTCTGAGAATGTGTTTATTTACAAGCAACTATGCAAATTAACAAACATCTAGAAAAAGTACACTATACTATATTATTTTCCATGTGACTTCCATATTGTTTATTCTTATTTGCCTTTTCTAAAAAGTGCTTTAAATCAGTCCTACCTGTCTTGATCCTTGCTGGGTCAGTTCCTGAGGCAGGCAGTCAAGGCAGCAGGATAAAGCCTTAGCCTCACTCCATACAGTTAACCAAGCCTTGCAGCTAAACCAGGTCCTGGAAAAAGACAGAGTAAACCTTCTCCATCTGCCTGTTGGACTGCTGATTAATTTTGATATTCAGCTGATGAGGTCCAAACAGTTTCATTTCCCGTCGTCTTGATAAGTTGGCTTCCCTTCCGCGACTCAGCCTGTCAGTCACTAGCACAACAACTGTGACAACACTTCCTGTCACCTCGGCTCTAGTGCCCCCTGAGTTCTCCTATACTCCTGTAATGCAGGAGAACTACTGCACATGTTCAACTTTTAACGAGAGTTAATTGGTAAA
>NW_015151072.1:443856-447808 GCF_000732505.1 Cyprinodon variegatus | reverse complement strand
AATATTTATCTTGCATATTTGAATAAAATATATCAATGTGTTTCAAAATATTTTCATTTTATATTTAATTTAATTAAATGTTTCTTTTTTATAAGTCATTGGGCAGATGGGATAGCACCCTAGCGCCCTCTATTTGCCTGGTGGGGAGTGGCGGCCTAGTGGTTAGAACATTAGCTCTGTTATGAGTTTGCCAGACGCTTATGAATTGTTAAATAACTAGAACTGGATTTATAGTTAATGTTTTGAGTCTGGCTGTTAAAAATTCAGTTTTCTTTCACCAATTTAGTAACTTAGACTATCAGCAACGCTATTAATCACCAACCAAATAAATGTGTCTGTTCATTCAGATGTTACTGAGAGAGTAAAAAATTGTTCACTACGTAAATAAACACCATGGGTTAAAATGTGTGGTGGGCATACAGTAAATTAATTATTTTAATCTAGATTAATCTCACTGTAATCTTGAAATTAATCTAGATTAATGTAGATTCAAATGGCTAATTTTAATTCTGCCAAAGGCGTTCATGATAGGTGTGTGTGCTACCTCTAGAATTTAAAATAACAGGTTTACTTTTTTTGTTTTGCAAAATGACATGTCATTTCTTTGCTCATTTGTTACTGTGTTAAGGATAATATCAAATCTTTGTTTAGAATATCTCTTGTGATGTGAAGATCCTGAGGTTTTTAAAAATGTATTATGACTCTAACGCTAGAAATGAAATGGGAAAATGGCAAAAAGGGAATGACTTCCCCTCTCGCACACTGAGGAGAAAAAGGATTGGAATATGAACGTAAAGCGAACATATTCTTAATGTTTTCATATTCCTTATGCATGGCTGTCCTAAAATAGAATTTTGACACATGCTGAGAAATTCCTGCCTGCAGAACATTACCTGCCCTGTTTTTGAAGCGTGCATATTGATGAGAAAACAGATTGAAACATAAATTAAAAGGGAAATGTTATTAACGTTTTGTCAGAAATGATATAGAATGCTGTTGATAGATTGGACTTCCAATCACTGAGCAGAGAATATATTCATCGGACACTAACTGTAGCACATCGACTAAAACCTCCATACAAGTAAAAATAATTTATATTCGAATTTATCTGTTCTCTACTTAAGGCATCCATGCATTTCAATCGGAAAAACTCACAGAGAGAGAAAGATGCAATTAGAAGAGTTTATTGATACAATAGTTTGAACTTTGGCGCTCAGGCCTCGGCAGGAACATAAACGCTGATTTATACTTTAATGCAGATAAACTGATGTATGAGAATAAGGATATACAGGGTGATGCTTGAGTTAGATGTCACTGAATGAACAAGTTTGCATAAACTGTCCATGAACTGTCCATGAAGAGCAAGCATGAAGCGACTGTGGAGAGAAAAAACTCCCCTTAGGGAAGAAATCTCTGGCAGAACCAGGCTCAACATGGCGGTCTTCTGCCGGACCGTTTAAAGTGACAGGGAACTCCATGAAAGTCTGGAGGGAGTACACACTGGAGGTGAGGTTGAAGGAGCATCGAGGAGGAGTCGGATGAGCTCACTACGATGGTGGAGAAGGGGATGGAGGTGGGTTGTCTGAATCAAAGTCCGACATAGGAGCGACGGATCTTGCGCTTGTTGAAGAGCAGGCCGAGAGATGATTTGGAGTTGCTTTTAAGGGGAGTGCTGGAAGATGATTGGGCATCGAGGAAAGTGGCTTGAAGCGGGTTGGCTGCATCGGAGGCGGATCAGCCTCTGATTGGATGGAAGTAATCAGAGTTTCTTCAGTTGAATTTCAGCCTTAGCTTCATAAGAAAATATAAAAACATTAAGAATATGTTTAAAAGTTCTCATTTCGTTCATATTTAAATCCATCCTCTGCATCTGTATAGCTGCATCCATGTCAGCACGTCATGTTCAATATGGTAATTTCACAGTTTGCCTACCAGGTTGGAAAACGCCCCCAGATATACATCCGCTAAAATATTAAGGTCAAAGTCATCATTAGTATAGAAGCAGCTCCCAACCCAGCTGTGAGAATAGACTAACGACAATATTTTTTTAGCGCCAGATAAGAGTCTGGCATTAATAGCCCACCACTGGTTAAAATACAATGGTACCAGTATTATATCTAATGACTACGCAGACACTAAACACTCCTGAAAATAAGCACAAGTAAACAAATAAAAAGGTCATGTCAAAGTCTGAGGGATGTTCGAAGTCTAAGGCTTAATGCATTGAAAGTTTCCTTTTAAAATAGTTAAATGTTAAATGCAGTTATAACAGTGCCGTTTCATTTGGTTTTTATGGTGCAAAATGATAATAATAATAATAATAATAATGAAAATTGAATAGTCTTAGTCTAAATTATGAAAATCAATTTTTGTCATTTTTTACATTTAGTCAACTGTAAATAATAGAATTTCTCCAGACACTGCTTCTCTTTTTCTCTATTTTATTTATATAACACTGTGCAGAATAGAACATCACACACTGATTCTCTTTTTAACATATATCACACTGCACACATTGAAGTAGTAACATTAAAAGAATAAAGTTGTAACATTACTAGAATAAATTCATAAAACTATGAGAATAAAGTTGTAACAATAAAGTCCTAAAATTACGAGAATAAATTCGTGAAATTAAGAGAATAAAGTCGTAACAATAAAGTCCTAAAATTACGAGAATAAATTCGTAACATGGCAGTTGCGGCTTGTTTCATCATATCCACAAAGTCTTCATCCTCAAACAGACTTCCCCTCCTTCCCCAACCTCGGATATGCCTGTTGTGTCACTGTTTCAGGAATCTAGTTGGGAGGAAGAAATTTTAACGATTAATATCCAGAGTATCAGTAGAACATCTTTCTTCTATAACCGAGAGACAGACAGATACAGGCACATGAAGTAATTGGAGCTACAATGCTAGCCAGTACAATGTAGCATTTTCTTCAGACACACGTCGATCGTTCAGTCTATGTAGTGAGAATTAGCATTCTAAAATTATTAAAATCATCACACAAAATCGACAATCTAGATCACCCCAGCAGAGCACGTAATAAGCATGAGAGGAAAAGGGGGAAGTATGATGTTACTGTTTTGTTTCGGTGGCGTGAAGGCCCTCAGCTCAGTCTGGTCTTCTGCAGGCCCAGTCTTCAGTCTAGCCTGTTCATCCAACAGCAGCTTTCAAAGATATTTAGATCAGTCAGATGCAATAATAGGTAGTGACTTTGCAAGGGGGTCAATTTTATAAATCACAGCAGTGGAGACGTCTCCATTTTTGCAAGCGTGGTTAGCTTTTAGCAGCAGCCTTCAAGCAGCAGCTCCTTGGTGCTGCTCTCAGTCATGGGTCTGGCGGTTTCTAACGGCTCTTTCAGCTAACAGCGATTGGGGGCCCTGTTGTTCGGCAGATAGATTTTGGTTAGTAGAGCTGGATTAGCTCTTCTCTGTCTCTGCTACAGAAGGCTTCAGGGAACATTGTGTTCAACTCGGTTTGAGTTCCAGGACAAATCAAAACACAGCATTCAGGCTCCTTCTGAATCGCAGGAAAAAGGCATCGGTTCAGCGAGCGCAGAATTCTCTGGAGTGATTTGGTTGCTACTTAGCGTAGCCTTCAGCTGGAAGCTTTTCAGGATGCAGCCTTTAGCAGCACAGGCCCACCAGCTGCTGGAAGTTGAAGAGTAAGCTGCCCCTTTTAAAACATCTGCCGGAGGGGTGTCTTCAGACGGGAGTAGTTACATCAAGTTACATCAGTGACACTTGATCACACTTGGAGCAGAAAATCTGCTGGGAGCTGCAAATCTCAGGTATAGGTACAGGTATTGTTGGCTTGCAGTGCAATCACTGCTAACAAACCTCGAAAGGTTGTAAAACAAAATATTAAAGGTACATTATGCAACCGCTGTTGATTTTCCAGCGAGGCTCCCCCCAGAGGGCGAAAGTAAAAGTGCACTGTCGTAAATATGC
>NW_015151072.1:440381-442769 GCF_000732505.1 Cyprinodon variegatus | reverse complement strand
GCCTGTGGGTACGGGCCGAGGGCTCCTGCAATTGCAAGTGTTGTATTTCCCCCACAGACCACCAGGGAGGCCAAGAATACCTTTGTTCAACCTGAAATGACTCATTTAATCATCCAAAACGTTATGGAACACATTAATTAACTGAAAAATGTTGCATAGTGTGCCTTTAAGGGAAAACTACCACGTTGTTTTTTTCAGGCCTGTTTCATGAGTTTATTTTTTAAATAATTTTGTCGAAACATTGTTGAAGAGCAATTTCTGACTGACATTTGTTCATTTTTGTATCATTTGTATTTATTATTTACTTTCGTCTGATTCTCGTTATTTGTGTGTTTTTTTTTTTCTTGTATTTAACGTTTGGTACCAACAATTTGTCCATGTTTGTAGATAAAGATTTTTCCATCAGGCATAGTTTTAGCCCCCCAACATGAAATGGCCCTTCCCAGTCAAACAGCATCCAAATGGCAGCCCACTCCCCAGCAACTTCCAGCAAAATCCCTCCAACGTCCAGCCAGTGGGGATGCATATTTTTTTACTCAATTACAGGCTCTGACCAGGAGATAACGCTTCTCTTTAATGTCCACAAATCATGACAGAAAGAATATTTTAGTACAAAGATTGATGCTTAGAAAGGAATTTTAGGGGACCAGCCAAGGACCCATCAAGGAAAGTGGGGACACTTTGAATGGTTACTATAGTTGACCTGTGTTACATTTATGGAAATGTAGATTTCAGGTTTAAGGCTTACAGTATTTCAGCTTGTTCTTCCTTCTTCTTCAAGCGGAAATAATCAATTTGTTAAGATTTGACGCTATTCTGTTGGAGTTTAGCCTCCGGTTGTTTTTAAACTAACAAATAAGATGCAGAGGAGAGGAAGTTCATGTCATCAGTAGTTCCTTCACAGATGTTTTCCAAATGTTTGCTGAGCCTCGTTAGTCTCTTTTTGTTTCACTTAATGTTTAATAGATGCAGGTTGAAAAGGGATATGAACCTGTGGAGATAAATGATTTAGAAGCTAAGTAATCTGAGTGGTCAACATTTCTAAATACGGCCAAACTGAACACTTCGAGCGGTTGATTACTAAAATATCCCGTTATTTCACGTATTTTTTATGCAGAATATAATATAAATGCCATTTGTATGGTTTTTCAATGAGAAAAATGAAATGAAACCGATAGCTTAACTTATTTTGTCCTGTGTGTCGGCTCTGCTGTGCCGCCGGTGCATTTTTATAACATCTATGTTTGAAACAATTGGTTTCATAGAATAACATAGAAGATAACTGCATAGGCTACAGAAAATTTAAGCTAGCCTTCCTCTGTTTTGTTTTGCGGATCTGAAATCACGTAACATAATTATCCATGGTTTCCTGGACACAGAGTTCACTTCTTTTTCAAAACGATGTGAAAGGTCAAACGTTTTGAAACCAACATGCAGGAGATCAGTCTTTAAGTCTCATCTCAGCTCTGGAAGGGGCAACAATCTCCTCTTCCTCATCGTCCTCCTCCTCCCCCTTCATGCTGCACACAGCACTGGTACCCTCCCCAAAGGGCTCTTTTACCTCTGAGATGAACATGTCATTTTAAAATTATTGTTGCACATGTTTAAATTCATAAAATGGCCAAAAATTAACAATATAAGCGAATTTCTTGATTACTATAAACAAATTATTTAAACAGCGTTTAGATCTGTATAAGCTGTCTATTAATATATCCACTATAAGTGGAGTCCACTGTAGTTTAGTTTTTTTTTTATATTATTTACTGTCTTTGAGGAAATTCAAGATAGTATCCAGGGAAAAAAAAGGAAGCATTGTATTTTTCTGTTAATTTTCTAATCACACATTTAGCTAGTAAGTTCTTTAAAAATATATTTCAGTGGTAATCTGGACAGACCTTCAGAAAAACTGAAGATATGATTCATCTATTGATAAACGGCACTATGTTGTTGTTTGTGTGTGTTTTATTTCTTGAGAATCTGTAAATATTGACCATGTCTTTACAGAGAGAGTCCAGATGGCAGCTGTGTCATATTTCTTTGTCAAATGTTTGCACGTTTCCTCTTCAAATGACAATTCATTTGCATGTGGCCAGACACATCACAAGTCAGTGTTGAGCAACACATGCCTCTTTTTCTGTCAGGTTGGCACTGAACATTTGTACATTTGCCTGTGTTCACATCAGATTTCTATTCACTGCCAACACTTCGGCCATGGCAAAAAATTTTAAATAAATGCCTTGCAAATAGGCGCAGTGTATGCTAGCAGAGGTTCACAGTTTCTGGCTTTGCATGGAATTTGTGTTAAGATTGTATTTGTAATGTATGAACGGGAGTTTTAATGACAGAAACAGCTCTTTATTTGGATCTGCACAGGTTTGTCTAAGAGCT
>NW_015151072.1:434771-438368 GCF_000732505.1 Cyprinodon variegatus | reverse complement strand
GATATCGGATATCGGATATCGGCCAAAATCCCGATATCGTGCATCCCTACTATATATAGTTGTTTAGTGTACAAATTCACCTTTTCCTATGGGGGAGGAGCCAAAGTCATAATTCTTAACCAAAAAATTTGACTTGTTTTTAAACTGTTAACCAGTAGGAAATATATAAATATAATTATACCATTCTGTGAAATATAATTAATTAGATATATATAATTAAAAATCGAACATACATTTAAAATGTACTATCATTATTTTTCTCTCCTTTGATTTGCTGTTTTGCAGAAGCCAGGGATGGATGTTGCCGACAGCTATGTTACATTTATCCGTCATTCCCAGGACATGCTCAGAGAGAAGGTCAACGAGGAGATTTACGTCGAGAGACTGTTTGATGTAAGTAAGCTGTAGCGTCTTCTTTTCTATAAATGATACATATTAGTTACCCACGCACACACTTAAGGAAGAGGATCTTTCATTTCCAAGTGATTCATATAAAAATGTGGTTCTTCTAATTGTCAGTCATTCTGGTGATATGTAAGTAAGGCCTTCTTACGTGCTCGCTGTCTTTTTCTGTGCATGCGCATATTCAGGCATATATCTATGGTGAGCTGGGGTTTCAGACAGCCATTGAAGCTCACCTTTCTCAGTGTGATTCTTTGAAAATGGCCAAGGGTGGTAAGGGAAAAGGATTTTACAAGGTTTATGAGAAGAAAAGAAAGGCCTCAGAAGAGGCAGATATATCCAGGAATGCTTTGCGTGGAGCGCTCTCCAACAGAATCATCAGAATCATTGGAGTCGGGTGTTCCAATCACTTCTATGGCCACAGCCATAGAAAAAAGGCGTCTAGGCATGCAGACTGCTTTTGCTAACAGTTGGAAGAGGGCGGGTCGCTCTCAGGAGCTCAGTGATTGAATGCCACCCGAGCAACATGTCCAGAAGTGAAATTTCCTCTATCTAAAATATTCCATAGTCGGCTGTATTATTAGAAAAACCAAAGTGTTTGGGAATGAAGGCAGCTCAGCCATGGAATGGAAGGCCAAAATAAAATATTTCATTGCATTCTGTTTAGTTTTGCATAAAGAGCCAGATGACAAAGTTCATAGATCTTTGGACATTTCTCTCCGTCATTGTTCTCGTTTCTATCCATCTAAATATGATGTAAATGTTTCCTTGAGTTGTCATTAAAAAAAGAAGAAAAGATTTTATTCAACTGTGTGTAATTCATAATTCATTGTATATCAGGAAGTGTTTGCTTTGGGATGGAAACCTTAAATGTCTAAAACTACTCCTCTATTGTACATTTTGTTAGCTTTTCCTTCTACTATATTAACTGACATGATAAACTGAACTAGATCTGCTCTTTTCACAGCTTTTGTGAGACGTTAATCTATAAAGTAGTGCATTAATTCATTAAAGAGTGTATTTGAGTTCTAAATATCAAAGTTTTCTGCCCAATAGCAATGATGAACTGCAGGGCAGCATTTTATATCCAGCTATTGTAGCATCTAGGCTAGAGCTGTCATTTGGTTGTTATTCCAAATTGCAACAGTTAACTTTCTTTGCAACATAAAAAAAACGACTAAAATTATCACGTATCATAATGACTAAATTACAGCTAAGACTAATAATAGTTTTCCTCCTGAAGACTAAATCTAGTCTTTGTCCTTCTACCTGTTGTTGATGGAGAGGTGTCTGACACTTCACTGCTGTCTTGCCATGCAGCCTTTTTGTTTTCCTCACCTGGAACTACTGCTGCTAAAATTAGTGTTAGCTTTTGTTTCTTTGTTGTCATTCCAGATCAGTTCTTCCCTGATCTGGAATAGCAAAGCGGCATCTGAAGGTGTCAGTGGCTGCTGCCTGCAGCCGCTTTGGGCTTTTTTAGATTCATTTCTTTTTCAAAGGTTCTCTGTTTCTTTACTAGTTTTCTCTGTTTGGTTAAACATAATGTTTGATTTGATTTGTCATTAAATCAGACTAAACATTACCTGTTATGCAACGCTATTTAAATTAACTTGTTTTTTTTGCCCTAATTGTATAACAATTGCCTGTTGTAATAGGTCGTGCCTTTGTAAATGTTGTTCTTCTTTAGTAATAAAATAAATAAATAAACTGAACTTTATTGATCTGACAATGGAGAAATTAACTCTCTGCATTTAACCCAGCCTCTTGGGGAGCAGTGGGCTGCCACTGTGCAGAACCCAGGGAGCAATCAGGGGTTTAGGGCATTGCTTAAAAACAAGAGTGGCAGTCTGTGAAAGTGAAAAACCTTTTGAAGATCGGGCTTTAAAGGTATTTTCGGATTTTGCTCCCCTCATAGCTACGAGCTGACTATGTCCAAATGTCCACTCTAAGCCCTATTTCAATTCAGTTTATTTCATAACACATCATCTCAAGGGACTTTACTGTTCACCAGATCATCCAGTCAAACTGATTCAAAGATTTCTATCTAAGGAAAAACATTTGATTGCATCCACTCATTGACTTGAAGGCAATCCCTCACACCAAGTATGTCTGTAGCGACAGTGGAGAGGAAAAACTCCCTTTTAATAGACTTAGACAGATTTTATTTGTCATTTTACACAGTTCTAAATTATATATATATATATATATATATATATATATATATATATGTATGTATGTATATATAATGATAAAATATAATAAATATAATAATAAAATACAACACAATAACCCATTCTACAAAACTGCTGTTCTCGCCTTCGTCCGACATTTCATTTTCTTTTGGCATCAATAGAGTATTTTTTAACTGCATTATTTGATATGTTGATCAAAAGGATGACAAAGAGACAATGGTGACAAATGAAGAGCTGATCTCATTGAGTCAATCCATTTGAAGTTTTCAGGACTGTAAAAAACATTAATCTTGTTTTTTTTACCCAGCAGAATACCTTATCACCAACTGATAAGATTATGGATTTTAAAGCCATCCGAGGGGCAATGGTGCAGAAGAGAAAAGCGATGTATAAAAGAGATTATATTTCAAATCACTTTAAGTCCTTTAGGGAACTGTTTATTTGACTGATTCCTTTTCTGTGTGTTCACACTCTGAAACGCGTCAAGTTGAATGTTCTGTAAAAGTGGTGATTCTGTGAAAGAGTATGAAGAATCAGACATTAGGGAAACATTTCATAAGATCCTGGATTGTTTGTTTTTGCCTTTAATTGGGTTTTCTGTTGCATTTAGTATCAACCATAGTAAGGAGATCTATTTCAGTTTCAATTTATGTTTCAGTGATGATAATATGACATCTGTCCCCCCCACACCAGACGTCATTGTTTTTTTGGTTAAATACAGTTGGTCCGTCAGGGTCTTGATTTAGTCCAGAAATAGTTGCAAAGAATTGGGCAGTGGTTGGTCAGTCTGATTTTGTCCCATTTTGGTCCCACTTTGGACCAAAGTGAGACCAAAGTGCTTGGTCAGTCTGATTTTGTCCCACTTTGGACCGAAGTGGGACCAAAGTGCTTGGTCAGTCTGATTTTGTCCCACTTTGGTCCCACTTTGGACCAAAGTGAGACCAAAGTGCTTGGTCAGTCTGATTTTGTCCCACTTTGGACCCATTTTGGTCCCACTTTGGAC
>NW_015151072.1:430156-432200 GCF_000732505.1 Cyprinodon variegatus | reverse complement strand
AGGAACAATCAGATCTCTGATATCAGATGGAGCTTGGCCATTTAAGGCTTTATATGTGAGAAGGAGGATTTTAAATTCTATTCTGGATTTCAATCTGAAAAACTCACATGGAAAAAAAGGCTGTTAAGATGATGATGATTTCATTGATTGTCAAAAATGTTCCATGATATTTGTGTGTTTAATGAAAGTTTGAAGTCAACAGGCTGAGAAAATAATAAAATCTGTCCCTTGCACCTTCACTTGCTTTTAAAACAGTCTCAAGAGAGTCTCAGATTAAAAGCCATGGGTTTAAATGATGCAAAGCGGGGAATTTAGCATGACACAGACTGAGGATCACTGATTAAAAAAGCATTTAGTCTGAGCCAAATCCAGCCTTGCACTGATACACCACAGCTGCAAAAGATATCCCCCTGCAATCGCCTCAGACCATAAGCAAGCCAAGCAGGTAGGACGGATGCATGGAGAAGAAGACGATTCAAATTGAGGAATACACAGATGATGCTTTTCAGCCGTAAATCTCCTTGTTTTCCTTCCCCCACTCCGTGCAGTTGCAGATACTAGGATTACATAGGTCAATTATACACTTAATCTGTCTTTACCCAGAGAGGATTAGGAGAGCAGCTCATTGATTGATTTGAAGTATTTCCGCTGACCTTGGGTAGCTATCAGACTGGCCAGCATGGTAAAATTGCACTTTGGGTTCCTGCTGCTACGTCTGTTTTTCTCCGCTTACCGACATGATGTCATGGAGCAGGAGGGTCAGATTTGGCTTCAGATTTGGTCTTTTTCCCCACTGCTTTAGCTGTTATGGCAGGTTTGATCATTTGTGTGGATGAGGGAGATGTGGCAGAGAATGCCAGCAGACAATCACATGATGGAACTGCTGTCATTTTGCTGTCTGGAGACGCACTAATAAACGACCAGCTCTCAGCGAAGTGAACGGCTTAATACCGCTGATGTCAGGATACGTCTCTCTGACTTTGCTACTATTCATTATACACATAATAAGAGACACATATCAACAGATGTTATTAATTACATACATGACAAACTGTAAAATAATAACTGTTCCACATATAAAAAGATTTCAGATTAATATTTACATGTGATCATAGTGGAGTTACAAATCCAAGATTACTTTTCAGTTAATTTAGTTACAGTTAAGCAATAAGAAACTTTTCCATTTGTTGCGCTTTTGATGTCAAGCAAAAAAATATTTTTGCTGAGGTTATATTCCGGTTTACGCATAAGTTCTAACCAGCATAAGATTGAACCCTTTCGACATGCAGCTGTTTGATTAACAGGGTGGCCGTGGGTCCTTAAAAAGTCTTAAAAAGTCATAAATCAATTTTCCTCAAAATAAAAAAGTATTGAAAAGTATTAAATTGTCTTAAATTAATTTTGCATGGGTCTTAAATATTTGTGTGTCATGTCACCATGAAAATGCGGGCAATCTGTTCTGCGAGGTCGAATATATATAATATTTTTTTCCGGTAGCCTATGCGCTGCGTTGTCTATGGTTAGGTCAGGGCGTAGCCTACTGCGCAGCTCGTATCGCGCAGCTCTTGATGGCGTTAGCTAAAGCATCTACAGGTAGGCCGAATACGGCACCGATAGCCACTCCACTACTTAAACACGGGGAAACGCAAGTTCAATCACAAATGACTAGAAAAGAATGAATATTCTTACGGTCGGTGCCTGGCAGCGCTTATGAAGCTAGCTGCATTGTATGTCGGAAGAATTTCAAGCTTGGGACAACGGCGATCAGAGCAGTTGAATCTCACGTACAGAGTAAAAAACATAAAGACTATGTAAAAGCACGGCAGCAGCCTGCAAGTGCTAGTTTCTGCTCCACCGTTTCCACCGCAAGCAACGATGTTAGCAGTACAACGCTGAATGTTACAATAGGAAATCCACAGCCTGCAACAAGCGTGCCGTCTGAGCTCCACGCCAACACTCCGAGCAGAGGGGGGTGCTGAGGACCGTGACAAGCCACCGTTCATTCAGGTCTAATGACGGGATTGAAGAACTCTTCAAAGCAATG
>NW_015151072.1:423722-429459 GCF_000732505.1 Cyprinodon variegatus | reverse complement strand
AATAAGGAAAAATGACTGCATTGTCTTATATCAATATCTAATCTAATTTAAAGAATAAAATACTGATTCCATTAGAATCATTAGAGAGTAAATACTCTTAATTTTTACTTATTTCTATGTGGTTCAGTGCAGTGTGATCTTAACCCGGATTCAAGAAGAAAATTACTACATTTATCTTGTTTCTTCTCGCCAATAATTGATTCTATTTATTTATTTTTTGTCCTGTAAAGGAAATGAGCGTAACAAGATTACATCCCAAGCAGTAGAAGAAGCGTTTTAGGCCGAGTTTACTAGAAAAAAAAACATCTCTGTATGTGACTATTCAGAACATTCCCACAAAAGGTTTCACTTCCATTTAATGAAGTCTGTAAGCAGCTTAGTGTGCTTTGTAATTACTGAGAGCATGCATTTTGTTTTCCCCCTTTATTTTGTGTTTTCTTTAGGCGTTGGGTGGGTGGGGGGTTTCTGGGTCTTAAATCCTCTGTCGGTATTAGCAGATCTACGCAGCTGAACGAAACCACGTTAAAACCTTGATCATCCTGAGAGGAAAATACAAGTTTAATGGCAACTTATCCTTTGTCATGATCTCACTCATTTATTGATGCGGACTGGCGAGATGAATTGATTGAGGACACACATGTCATCTTCATGGTCTCTATCATCCTTTCACATCCACACCACCCCTGCCCCCCCCATTCCTTTTCCCTCTGCCTTATTAAAAAGGGTGGTACGGTGGCATTTGTTTGATTAACTTGTCTGACAAAAGTGACAGCTGCTCACGGGTGTATGTGGATGAGTGGCCCAGCGCCGCTCCTTCTTTGTACATCTGTCAGAGCTGGAGCAGGGCGAGTGGGGTGAAAAGAGACAAATTGGACCCAAAAAGAAGGCCATTCACCTTCCCTAGACCCCCCTCAGTCACTACACCCTTCTATCCCATTCAGGTTCTCGGCAGGGTCCTCAAGTGCTTGCTGGCTTATTCCATTTTCACTCCCCCTATAGAGTTCCCTGAGCCCACAAGTGTTTTAGCCTTCTTTTTTTCTTTCCTCAATCCACCCCTAAGCGGCTTTTTGTAAGTAGAATGGCTCACTTTTCTCAGGGCCTGAAGCTGGCAGCTTTTTTCTCCTTTTATTGTCAACCACAGAGCTTTTCTGTGGCTCATTGTATATTTACTCAATGACTGGTTGCTGACCGTAATTCCAACTGTTTAGTTCCTCACAACATGGCCCCTCAACCCAACCACCCATTGCCCCAATATACAGCCATTCATTCTTTAAGGCACCATGTTTTTATAGAGTTGCTCTTTACTGAGTCTCACTTGTCCAGTGAACTGACACTTGCAGGTAGAGTTTTGAAAGAGATCTGAGTTGCTGTCCTGAAATAGAACTTAGAGCTGAGATAAACATTTACTTTTCTCCCATCATGTTGTTCCTGAGGTGGCCTGGCGTCCTTTTTTTCCTTCAGTGCTCATCTAACCAACTGCAGGAAAACAATGTCCAATAAGCTCTTTCTGTTGCTGTGCTCGAACCGTTATATGAGCAGCACAATCCAAACCGCTAAAGAACTGTAGACACGCTAAGGCCAACCATTCTGACTGTTCAGCAGAGGAAAAAAAATATTTTTTAAATATGTAATTAAAAGGCTGGAATGAATGTCCTAACAGAAACTTTTTGTGGATCTGATCTGCCCAGCATATGTAGGCATCCAGGTGTTCTCTATAGTTTGCCCAAAACGCCAGGATAAGACAGGTGAGAAAAATACCTACATGGAAAAAACTGATTGGTTCCCTCCTCAAGAAAAACCCACAATGGTCACAGAAATAACTTGAATGTGTCATGATGGTATCAGGTTTCTAGCCCACATGCAGAACACACACTCGGAAACTGGGGAAAAAGTTCAAAGGTTTATTGGATAATGAGAATAAACAGGTCAGGGGGGGTAATCGGGTCCAGGGGCTGGTCTAGACTGGGTTCTCTGTTCAGAGGTTTTGAGCTGAGCAGGCAGAAGGAGGAACCAGGAGGGTTCAGAGGCTGACGGCAGGCTGAGGGCTTGGTGGAGGCTGAGTTTGGTAGAGCTTGAAGATCACCTGGTTTCAGCTTCAGTTTCCCTTCCAGATTCTCCTGGGGGCTGGCTGGCAGGTCCTTGACAGGTTTGGTTCTCCAGGGTTCTACTGAGATCAGGCAGGCCGAGAGAAACAGAGAAACTCTTCAGGGGGGTTCTGGTTTCAGGCAGGTTCAACCTGGGAAGCAGAGAAGACAAAAAATGGATCAGGTTCAGGTTCAGGTTTAGGTAGTCAGGAGACTAGACAGGCAGGTTGGCTCAGGGTTTGCTGTACCGTGACTGACTAACACTCTGGCACTGGAGTGTGGTTCTCAGCCCGCTTAAATGCTGGTCTCCTGATGAGCAGATGAGGAACAGCTGGTGAAGTCAGCTCCAGCCTCAGGAGATCCAGTACGCCCTCTGGTGGAGGAAGGTAGACAGAAAACCCCAGATCCCAACAGTGACACAACCCCTAGGAAGGGATCCTCGGCGCCCTCTAGTGGGCAAGCCTCAGGATCCCAACAGAATTGGACAAAAATAGATACATAATTCTATACGAATAAAAAAAAATAAAATCGTAAATAGATTTTCAATCATGATCCATCCGTCCGTTTTCTCCCACTTAGTCCTGTCAGAGTCACAGTGGGCCTGGTGCTGATCTCTGGCAGTCTCTGGGTGAGAGGTGGGTTCCACTCTCGACAGGTCGCCAGTCTGTCGCAGGTCAAAACAGTGACACGCAAAGACACACAACAACGCACACACACCCCACCTTAGTACAATTTAGAGAAGCCAATTCACATTTTTGGACTGTGGGAGGAAGCCGGAGTACCTGGAGAGAGCACAGGTGCACCACTGTTAATCGGGATTTAATATAAGGATTTAAAAAATCATAAACTCAGTAAATAGGAAAAAAAATGGTGCCCTAGGAGAACTGAAAATAATTTGACCAAGTTTAATAAAGGTGAGTCCACTCATTACCATCGCAGGTGTCTATATTCTTATGAGGCAGTGGACCTATTTTTTTCCAGCTTTTTTAGTACAGAGCAACGAAATTCACTCTCTGCATTTAAGCCATCCCCTTTGGGGAGCAGTGGGCTGCCAATGTGCGGTGCCTGGGGAGCAGGTTGGGGTTAAGGGTCTTTTGCTTAGGGGCCCAGGGTGGCAAAGTGTGGGAGTGGGCTTCAAACTGCACATAATATTCAGAAATTTAAAATCCATGGGACTGTAGCTAACTTCCTGGAAAAGGCTGCAGGAGGAAATTGATGACAAGTCAAGAAAAGAAGGACTTAAAAACTGTCCATAAAAACTGTTAAAGAGATAAAATTTGAACTTTAAGCGGAAGGAACATTAGCGTCTCCATAAGTGGACTTAATGGGAAACGACCAAAGTAGACAAAAATGATGTCAGTTTATTAAATGTGTGTATCTATGTGCTATATTACCAAAAGTAATTGCTCACCTGCTTGGCTAACATATGATTATAAGTGACANCAATGGGCATCCCTGTCGTGTCGATCTACAGAGGTTTATACATCTTGACAATTGATTGTTTGTGGCAACTTTAGCCGTATGTCCAGCTTTTAAGTAAATGTCTGTTGTCCTGATGTTACTTCTTGACACTGAGGCATACTTGCAGCTTTCCTATTATATTATTTCCTATTACACACTGGAAAAAGGATCTAAAAATAAGTAGAAATGTTTTAAATTAAGCGTATTTACGCTTAATTTGAGTAGGTAAATGAGATAGTTTGCCAATGGAATGAGTATTTTTGCTTTTAAAATAAGAAAATTTGATAAAATGCACCTGAAATAAGACAATGCAATTGTGTTTTCTTATTGTGAGTGTAAATTGTGTTGTTCCATTAGCAAAATCTCTCTTTTACCTACTAAATCGAAGAACAAATACACTTATTTTAAGAAAAAATGACTTATCTAGATTTCGATTTTTTTCAAGTGTACACACTGCAAAAACCATCTAGAAATAAGTAAAAAATGTCTTAAATTAAGTGTATTTACCCTTAATTTAAGCAGATAAATAAGATGATTTGCCAATGGAATGAGTATTTTTACTCTTAAAATTTGATAATTAGTTAATATGCACTTGAAATAAGACAAAGCACATTTTTTTTTCTTATTTTAAATGTAAATTGTCTAGTTCCATTGGTAAAGTATTCCACTTAACTCCTCATTTTAAGAAAACATTTGCTTAATTCAAGCAAAAATTACTCATTTAGATTTCCATTTTTTGCAGTGCACATGTTGATTTTATGTATACACATGCATATTTCTATCGTGTGCAGGCAGTGCTTTTATTTTATTTTATTTACTTTTATTTATTTTAGTTATTGTATCTTTTTGTGCAGCACTTTGGAAACTTTGTGTTTATTGAAATCATGCTATATAAATAAAGTGGATTGGATTGGATTATTACTCTCAATCCCTGACCACCTTTGAGCAGCGAATTCCCAGAGCAGACTAGAGCATGAGATGACACGTAAAGAAGTGATCTAAAGGTGAGGCTGGGCCGTAAATCTCAGAGCAACCCGGTGCCAATTCCTCAAGAAAGACATGTTGGAGAGAGAGAGAAAGATATAAACCTGAATAAATCAGCAAAACCTTTTTATGCCTTTGGTCCTTTTTTCACTTATTTTTATTTTTTTACATGTGTGTTCCTGTTAAGCATGCCCCACAGTTTGTATACAATATTATCCCAACCACAGACAATCCCATTGTAACTGTGCTGCAAACAGCCAACAGCTTTTAAAGACTGGAGGTAAATCAGCCACAAAACAGATGCAGTGTCTCTATGTGTTTGAGTGCGGCGTAGTGATTGTGTGAGGAAGGGAACATGGCAGATTTAACAGGCCGCTGAACAAAAAGCAGCCCCCCCCCCAATGCTTTTATCTAGACACCATGCTTTTGCCTTTAGCTCCTTACATGTTCTGTTCTTACCGATTGGTGAACTGGCAGTCATTCACGTCCACAAGCTGCGCGGATGTTTTTAAACGCCTGACAGATTTTCGGTTCGTTGTTTTTTTTAGTTTTAAATGAAGTGAGCGTAAAGAAAAAAAATTCAACAGTGTTTGTACGACACATGCAGCTGAAAACTGATTTTTATGTGCAAACGTACAAACTTATAATTCTTTTGATTTGTCATGATTTTACTAAAGTTCAAACCCAAATGCAGAAGACCGAACAGGGAGACCAGGGAAAAGATTTAACAGGTTTTATTGAAGAGATAATTCAGAGAGAAGTGTTGCTCTGAACACTGCTCAACCGGAACTGAAAAGTGAGGGGAAGACACTGCGGTTAGTTCAGGCTCAGTGGGAAATTTGACTCGTGAACTTGGAGAAGAGGATTTGGTTGCTGACTCACATTTCCAGGGAAGTTGTTGAATCCTTGACTCCTGTCTGTATGCTGTGGTTCCAGTGTTTGTCTGATTCGGTGGAGGGCGGAACAGGGTTTACCCAGAATGCGGTTGTTTGTATGTGAACGGAGAAAACTGACTGCAACTCAGATTTCCTACGGTACTTGAATGGGTCGCAGCGGAGATGAATCCCTTTCTCAGTGCAAAGTCCAAACGATCTTTTGGGGAAAGTGGATCCAAACCTCCTGTTTGAACCCCAGCTCAGTTTGAAGCTCAGGTGATCCTTCCAGGGAGAGAAGGTCCGAAAAAAATCAAGTTTACAGGATGACTTCCT
>NW_015151072.1:420991-422761 GCF_000732505.1 Cyprinodon variegatus | reverse complement strand
AGGCCTAATTAAAAACGCACCAAAAGCTTGGAAAGCGGATATCTGGGCACATTTCGGATTTTATGAAGTCAATGGGATTTTGATGCATCGCAATGCATCGTAGAATCGAATTGAATCGAATCGTTACCTGGTGAATCGTAATCGAATCGAATCGTGAGGGCAGAGCCAATGCACACCCCTAGTGGGTATGCTGGTCTGACTGGGTATGCTCATCTGACAGAACACTGCTGTTCTGTCAGAGGAGCAAAAAACATTTTAATTACTTAAGTTTTGGTGTTTTTTGAAGCGTATGACGATCTGACCTTAAATAGTTTTTTCTGTACATGACCTAAACAGAACCTCAAGTTCATTCTGCATCATTGTCACTATTAAAAAGACTTAATAGGGGAGAACTGGACTCTGGGTCCATTAATGGTTCTGTTCTGCATTCACTCTGGCATTAGTTCTCTTGCAAACACCATTCAAGTGAATTATTTGTTCACATTCGTGCTCCCGATAGCACAATACTGCTGTCAGCTGTTGTTTAATGTGCTCTTACTGTACAACAGTGCCTGTGCTGCATACATACATTAAACAGTATTTTTAAAAATATGTTCTGCGTTTTTAAGAGGTAATCAGACACCCCTGCAAACAGTTTTTATGCAAATATAAACAGCCTAGTAATGTTTGGCCAATATAGCATTAAGGTGTTTAAAAGATGATTGTCTGTCAGTATCTAATGTAAAACCACTGCAGAACGTAAGTAAAAGACCTCTGTGCAGAAAGTGGCTCATGCAATAGTCAGAGAACATCATTATCGCCATAAGTGTTATTGCAACCCTTGGTTAGGAAGTCGTTATCTCACACACAGGGATGATAACCTCAGCTTTAGAAAATAAAGGCTTTACTGCCATGAAACTGAAATGAATGTGTAAGCTCATTAGTGCGTCATTATAAGCCTGACAACATTGGCCTAACTGTTGGCTAACGATGTTCATAAAAAGAAAGCAACTTGGAAAAAAGAACATAACTTTAGAATCAAAACCTTAAAGAATCAGTCGAGGAATTAAAGTCCTGATTTTGGTCCCATCAAACATTTTTAGAAAGGCTGCTATCACACACTGACCAGGCTGGCCCAGGCCTCCAAGGGCCCTAAGCACAAGTTCTATTTCTGCAATTAATATTCATTTCGGATCAACAGTGGAACTAAAATGCTGATATTATGCTGTGTTCAGACAGCAAGCAGCAGTGGCAGCAGAAACGGCTAGTTTAAATGCAAAGTCAATGGTTGACGCGCATCAAGGCGCAGCAAAAGTTCCCACAAAAGTTCTAGAGTGCCTCATGAGCTTCTGAGCATCTGACGCGCGCAACACTGTTCATAAGCAGCAGCTGCTGGAGTTGGAATATTGAACTTTAGCTGCTGGATGCGCCGCATCAGTCAATCAGAGAAGCTGATCTGGGAGCTGGCAGGGAGTCAGACACAGCACTGCTGATGCAGAGCGCTATGATCGCTCCTCTGAAACAGTTTATTAACGCCTAAATTAACTTAAAATGTAGAAACCTGCTGGTAAAATATGCTTTTATTATCCTGGTGCCTGCAGTTTGGATTACGTGCGTGAAAAACACCTTTCAGCTGTCGCAAACAGTAGCGGAAAAGAGGCGACTGCTGTTCAGTGGGATTCCCAGTGACAGCGCACCGCCGGTATGTGGTCTGAGCTAGCCTCGTGGGACCATCCTGATCTCGCGAGCTTTCAAGGTTTCACTCGCAGATCAGTCTGGAGACTCTCCGTT